>NC_034606.1:25107955-25156645 GCF_900095145.1 Mus pahari
CTATCTATCTCTATATATATATTGTTTAAAGAATTTCAAATAAAGTGCCACCATGTCACACCATGGAGGGGAGCACACCACCAGCTGTTTGGCATGGCAGGTAACTCCAAACAGCCATCTTTATATTTAGGGGGGAAAAGTTGTTGGGTTCTAGACAAGATTTTGTTGATACAGAGAAACCCTGTCTCGAAAAACAAAACAAAAAAAAAATCTCTGTTTATCTGAGGATAGAAATTGTCCCAGAGTTTCAGCATTATTTGCAGAACAATAGAGAATAGAGAATAATTCTCCGTTTGTGCTTTTTTATTAAATTGCTCTCCTAGTTGTATTCCCAACACTAGTTTAAACCCCTTGTCTGTGTTGTTTCTAAGTCAGTTTAGTGGTTTGCTCTTTAACCTTATTCATACTCTGGCTATTTTTTTCTATGCTAGAAAACAAATTTTTTATTTGTAGTGATTTAGTCCCTTTAGAATGCTCTGACTCAATATCTAATATTTTCTTTCTTAGTTTCTTTGTTTCTTTCTTCTTTCTTTCTTTCTCTCTTTCTTTCTTCCTTTTTAAGACAGTATCTTGGTGACTTTGATGACTTCATACTCATAATCCTCCTGCCTCTACCTCCTGAATATTTGGATGGCAGTTCTGCCTTAATCTGGCATCAATGGGAGGGGAGGCCCTTGGTCCTGTGGAGTCTCGATGCCCCAGTGCCCCAGTGTAGGATTGAAGGTGTCATGCAAAGGATTTGAGGCTTGGCATTATGAAGTAAGCCTACGAGAGGCTATTGGTGAAGCCCAGTTACAGAGGAAGACCCTAGTGTAGTGGAGATGCCAGTACCATGGGATGATCACTAAGAACAACAGCAGCAGTGGAGTGAATCAACCTGAGCTTAGAGTGTTATAGAGGGCAGAGCTGGAGAAGTGAAGCAAGCCCTTTGGAGGAGCTCAGAAGATCATGTTTGCATCCTAGACCTAAAAGAAGAAGCTGTAACATTGAAGTTGCCTTGGAGACCCCAAGATGCCAGAGCCGTGGGCTAGCTGCTGAGGAGAGCTGCTAACAGAGTAGAACCAGCCCAGGAGAAAGAAGTTTGTTGCAGTCAACAAAAATGAAAAAAGAGTTGGAGATCTGAAGATCGCTTTGACATCAGACATGGAGATGCAGAGTCTGGAGTTTGCCCAGCTGGTTTCCTGTCTTGCTTTGGGGATTAAGTAATTGGATGAATCTCAGATGGGACCTTGAACTTTGGGCTTTTAACAGTTAAGACTGCTATAGATTATAGGGGTTTTGGAAGTTAGAATAAATATATTTTTTATTATACTATGTTTAGGTATGGCCCCCATAGACTCATGTTTGAACAAGTCAGGTAGTGGAATATGGTTTGTGCATCCTCTGCCCAGGGACTGGCACCATTAGAAGGTGTGACCCTGTTGGAATAGGCTGTGGGCATGGGCTTTAAGACCCTCATCCTAGCTGCCTGGAAGCCAATATTCTGCTAGCTGCCTTCAGATGAAGATGTAGAACTCTCAGCTCCTCCTGCACCATGCCTGCCTGGATGCTGCCATGTTTCTGCCTCAATGATAGTGAATTGAACCTCTGAACCTGTAAGCCAGCCCAAATTAAATGTTGTTCTTTATAAGAGTTGCATTGGTCATGGTGTCTGTTCACAGCAGTAAAACCCTAAGACACCTATGAACCACAACAACCAGTGTGGCAGGGTCATCCTAATTGTACAGTAGTGGCCTACATGACCTTGGTATAATCGCAAAAACTAATGTTTTAAAATGTACAAAGTAGCCGGGCACGGTGGCACATGCCTTTAATCCCAGCACTCGGGAGACAGAGGCAGGCAGGTTTCTGAGTTCGAGGCCAGCCTGATCTGCAAAGTGAGTTCCAGGACAGCCAGGGCTACACAAACTACCACATTGTTAATGCCTCCCCTCTGATACTCCTGAGTTATTACTTACTAAAATATATATTTGATCTTTGCTACCCTAAACCAAATTGGGGGTGGGGAGCCTGGGACTGGCTCTCCCCGGCTCTTACATGATTGATACCCTGTCTCGAAAAAAAAAAAAAAAAGTACAAAGTAACAATGCAACAGCTCTCTAATTGGACTTAAAACTCACTCAGCAAAAGGGAAATCATGCCAGGTACTGGAAACCTAGCCAACTATTCAAAGCTAGTGACGTCATGGATCTTGGGGGAGAACTTACAGTTGTCACTGTACTGAACCAGCATTATCTCTAACCACATTCTGTGCTGTGAATTAGGTTTAAAACTTGTATTATGTTAACTAGGTTCCCAAAATTGCACAAGAATCCTCATGAAAGATGCTGAGGCTCCTTGCCCCCCCCCCACCCAGTTGGTTCTGATTGGTAAATAAAGTTGCCAGCAGCCAATGGTTGGTCAGGGAGACAGAGGTGGGACTTTAGGATTCGTGGCCAAAGAGAAAGAGAAGAAGAAGAAAAAAGAATTGCCATGACAGGGGTGGGGCTGAGGATAAAATGAGATCCAGGCTTGCGAGCTGCAGAAGACAGAGCATATCAATCATGTAAGAGCCGGGGAGAGCCAGTCCCAGGCTCCCCACCCCCAATTTGGTTTAGGGTAGCAAAGATCAAATATATATTTTAGTAAGTAATAACTCAGGAGTATCAGAGGGGAGGCATTAACAATGTGGTAGTTTGGGAGTAGCCCAGCCATTGAGCTGTTTAAGGTATATTAAAATAGAAGGCTGAGTGTGTGTGTGTCTTTCATTCGGGAACTCAGAACATTGAAGTGGGTATTGAGGAACCTGTGATGCCACCACTGGGGTGGTTAGAACACCGTAATAGCTTAATGTAACAGTTCTGAATATTTATCCTTATACCCACAAGTAAGTGTAGTCCTCAATCCTCCCCAAGGCAAAGTTCTCTTTGCAACAAATGGATATCACTACAGAAAACTACAGTAAATCAAATAGCGTAATTGTGGAGCCTAGCCCAACTGATAATCTACGACATAATGCCTGCACTAAGGCCTAATGTCAGAAAGATTTTAAGAGCCAGAGGGACAAGGAGTTTGCTGTGGGATTGTATCTCCTAGGAAGGAATGTCAGAAGTGACATTCCTCACTAAGAAAGTGAGAGTGGGAGAATTAGTCATCTCCAAGAAGGAGCACACCAGTTGCACCAGTTGGTTATCCAAAACCAAATGGTTGGTCCTGAAAATATTCATACAAGAAACATTATACAGATGGGGCAGGTTGTATTTATGTATTTAGGAGCACACACACACATTCTGTCTCTGTCTCTCACACCACACACACACACACACACACACACACACGCACACACACGCACGCACGCACGCACGCACGCACGCACCAATTAATGGAAGAAAAAGGCCATAAAGTTTAGACAGAGCAAGGAGGAGTTTATGGGAAGGTTTGAAGGTAGGAATGGGAAAGAAAATAATATAATTATAATCTCAAAAATTAAGTAATTTAAAAAATGTACAAAGTGGTTTTGCTCTTTTCTCAGAATTTGAAGAATTATCACCTTTATCTATTAAAAGATTATCATCTTCAAAAGAAACTCCATATAGTCTATAAAGTTTGAATGATTTTTTTTAAAAGGCATGAAATAGGGACTGGGCATATGGCTCAGTTGATAGAGTGCTTGCTTAGCATGAAGTCCTGGACTCACTCCCTAGCACTATATAAAACTGGGCATGGTAGTACTATAATCCCAGGACTCAGGAGATAGAGGCAAGAAGATCAGAAGTTCTAGGCCATTCTCCACTCTAAGACTAGACTGGGCTACCTGGGACTTTGTTTCAAAGTAAAATGAAATAAAAATAAAATAAATATATAATTCCCAGGATATAGTTGTGCATATTTGTATGCATTTTCTCACTCATAGTTTGTGGTGGTTTAAATAAAAATCCTATAGACTTAGAGTTGAATGCTTAATCACCAGGGAGTGGCGCTTTTTGAGAAGGGTTTTTTGAGGTGTGACCTCATTGGAGGGAGTGTGTCAGTGTCTGTGGCAGGCAGAGCCTCTCTCTCTCTCCACTTTCAGATGAGGATGTATCACTCACTCACTCCTCCGGGACCACAGCTGCTTCCCACCATGCTTCCTACCATGATGATAAAGTATTCCAATCTCCATGATTAATGGTAACTCTCAGATGACACAGTACACAGTAATTACATCTCTATGCATGCATGTATGCATGCATATATGTAGGTTAAAGAAAGGCTACAAAGTGTTAAATAAATCACAACAGAGTTTAGAGGACTTAAGGAGGCCTTATAAGAGGTAGAAGAGGGGCTGGAGCAGTGACTCAGCAGGTACAAGTGGCAGCTGCTCTTTCAGAGGACTGGAGTTCAGTTCCCACACCCCCATTAACAGGCACACAACTGCCTGCATCTCCTGCTCCGGAGAATCTGATGACTTCTTTTGGCCTCTGCAGGCACCCGTAAACATGTGGACTGGTACATAATTGATTATAAAATATATCTTTTAAAAACAGAGACAGGGTTGGAGAGATGGCTCAGTGGTTAAGAGCACTGACTGCTCTTCCAGCAACCACATGGTGGCTCACAACCATCTGTGATGGGATCTGATGCCCTCTTCTGGTGTGAAGACAGCTACAGTATACTCATATACATAAAGTAAATTAATAAATCTTAAAAAAAAATAGAGACAGAGGTATAGAGTTGATAAAGATGAAAAGGGAGTGTCTGGTGAGGTGTGGGAAGAAGACAAGTAGCCCTATGGGTCTACTGGAGAATCACTGTGGAGCCAAGCTACCAGTCCATAGGGTCACTGGGTTGAATTCAGGCCTCTGAGTTGAGCTAAACTGCAGAGGCAAGGTACAGACCCTACTTAGAGGGTGGGCTGCAATTCACGGAGGCAGAGTCAGCAGTAGGGATTGAGCCTAGAGGAAGTCCTGGGACAGAAGGGAGTTCTCTGCCTGTCAATCAGGGTAGGCGGTGCACATATTGAGGGGCCAGATGACAGTTCATTGGGGACCTTCATCATTACAACATTTGATACCATCTTCTTTATAGCATCCAGGTGAGGGGTTGTACTTTAGGTAAATTCTTGGGGCTGTTTTTTTTCTGAGGGGGGTTTAATATACCCAAGTCCTCACCTGGTCTGATCTATTCTGATAGGCTTATAAGGTAGTATAGGAATAGGCTATTTAGCAAGGTAAATACCATAGATATTACCCAGAGATGGTGCTAGAAAGGTGGCGGTGTCTACATGAATAACAAGAAGAGTCATCCTGCCTCTGTACCTGAACTCAAAATGGAGCCAAATGCTGTATGTGAAATGGTAAGCACGCACAGGGCGAGGTCCAGGATGTGTGCGCTCTTCTTTACATAATATGGATGGGTTTTCTGTCTGGGCGGTTTCTGGTCTGCAAGCACTCTCATTATTCAGCTTGTTTCCCAAGGTTCGAATCTCAGTCATCACTGATGCAATCTTTTCCCTCACCTCCCACGTGGAACAGGTTCTCTCCCACCATGGAAGATGAAGCTCTTCTTCAGAGTGTCCTCAGATGACTCATGTCCTCTGCTTGGAGCTTGGCTCCTCACCTACCCTGGAAGTCCTTCACACAGTCTATTCTAAGTCTGCTGGGGTTTCCTCCTAGCACTTCTCCAACCACACTTGAAAACATCAACAGGATTGGACTGAATTCCCATTGCCTGTTGATTTGGATTCAATTCTCTTTTTGGCTGAGAGGATGCCATGAAAACCCGGCCTCTTTCATCTTCTCCTCTCTTCATCCACTCTTAGTTATGTATCATGCTTTCCTCAAGCCCTGGAACTCTGACCATTTTCCAGACAACAGATGTCCACAGAACTCTGAATGTGCAAGCACTGTTCCCTTTGCCCCATGTCCTGTCGCCCACCAGACTCCTGCTCATCCTTCATAAACCAACAGAGCTCTTCTGAAACTATTTCTCGAGACTATTCTATTCCAAAGACTTAGTCTGTTGTTCCCCCGGAGCCAACATAATTCGTTCTTAATTTTTCTTATTGCAACATTTGGCATGCTGTGTGGCAATTTTTCCCAATTTCTTTCCCTATCCCCCATTTAACATGGATTGGTATTGACTGAACAGTGTGGACCAAAAGGGGTGGGGGGGAAGGCGTGTGTGAGGCTAGCTTGTAAAAAAAATGTGCTAAATTAGCAAATCTCTGAGGAATGTATAGTCAAGATGAGGAGGAACATGCTGCCCGATGTTTACATTCCTGTCATCCCAGAAACTAGCAGAGTTGGGATGAGCTGATGGGAAGCAGAGGCTCTGGTGGAGGCTAGACAGTTAGGTAATCAGCACCAGAAGGTGAGACACAATTAATTGGCATGAGCCATTCCCATTCCCCTCAGCAGTGCCTGCTGTAGTAAGTCCTGGCAAGTAAGCTACAAAGGGAAGCTGTCTTAGTCAGGGTTACTATTGCTGTGATGAAACACCAGATCCAAAAGCAACTTGGGGAGGAGAGGGCTTATGTAGCTTATGCATGCACGTCACTGTTCCTTACTGGAGGAAGTCAGGACAGGAACTCAAACAGGGCAGGAACCTAGAGGCAGGAGCTGATGCAGAGACCACAGAAGGGTGCTGCTCGCTGGCTTGCTCCTCCTGGCTTGCTCAGCCTGCTTTCTTATAGAACCCAAGACCACCAACCCAGGGGTGTCCCAACTGATGGTGGGCTGGGCCCTCCTCCATTGATCATTAAGTAAAAAATACGCCCTACAGGCTTGTCTGCTTACAGCCCCATCTAGAAACATTTTCTCAATTGAAGTTCCCTCCTCTCAGATGACTATAGCTTGTGTTGAGTTGACCTAAAAGTAGCCACTACAGAAGTCTCCATTAGGAATTTCTGAAACTATGTTCCTCAATAATGGGAGAGGGCTAAGTGAGAATGAATTCTCTTTTCCCTCTGACCTTGCTGCTTTATAAGCAACGGTGCTAAGATGTGATGGGAAGAGTTTCTGCAGCCATACTGGGCTCATGGAATGAGAAGTTCTCAAATGCTAACGATGGTGGAAAGGAATAAAGCAAAGGTACCATTAAAGCGTCACTGTCCCTCCTGGAATCACCTGCCACACACACTTTTGTTTTGTTTTGTTTTTCGAGACAGGGTTTCTCTGTATAGCTCTGAATGTCCTGGAACTCACTCTGTAGACCAGGCTAGCCTCAAACTCAGAAATCCGCCTATCTCTGCCTCCCAAGTGCTGGGATTAAACGCGTGTGCCACCACTGCCCGGCTCACACACACTTTTTATGTAAATAATAGTTATTATAGTTTAAACTCTTGTAAGTCAGATAGCCTGTAACCCGAAGCTGAAAGCAAATCTCAGAGGACCTAGATTAGCAATTCCAGCTGTCCCTCTCATGGAGTATGAGGAAAAGGAAGAACTTACTCCCCTGGTGCTCTGTGTCAGCTGGTCAACATGCAGGACAACATGCAGGAATTAACACAAGTAAAGAGAAATAGTGAATTGAAGGACAAAGGAAATGGAAGACGAGACAAAGGGACTTGACTGATGCTAACAGTAGGATGTGTGCTTACAAAAAAAAAAAAAAAAAAAAAAAAGATAAAAAGGATGTGTGCTTACTGTCTGGAAGACACTGCCCCGAGGGTCTATTGATCAGTTGCATCTGTGTGTTTGGGGGGTAAGATTAGGAGAATATTGTATTCAGATGGTAAACTATGTTGGTTTGAATGGAAATGGCCCTCAGAGGCCCATAGGGAGTAGCACTATTAGGAAGTATTGTCTTGGAGTAGGTGTGGCTTATTGGAGGAAGTATGTTACTGGGGGTGGGCTGTGAAGTTTCAGATGCTCAAGCCAGGCCCAGTGGCACTCTCTTTTTCTGCTGCCTGCTGATCTAGATGGAGAGCTCTCAGCTCCTCTCCAGCACCATGTCTCCCTGTGTGCTGCCATGCTTGCAGCCATGATGATAATGGACTAAACTTCTGAATCTATAAGCCAGCCCCAATGAAATGTTTTCCTTGATAAGGCTGCCCGGGCCAGGGTGTTTCTTCACAGTCACAGGACACTGACTGAGACACTAGGTAACAGATGCTTATCAGGAGGGCCCTAGATACACAGGGAAGCATTTGTTTGTTTCTTAATCCTTGAAGCCCGTTGTTTGTAGTTATTTTCTCAAGATTGGAGCATTTGTTCTGTAAGTGACAATACGTGGAAGATCCTTAGATAAGATTCCTAAGGTCTCTCCCCAAGGTGACAGGAGTATTAACAACCCCTGAGCAGAGAAGACCCCTAACGGCCAATCTGCAAGCTGCCTGCATATTGCACAGAGCCTCAGGAAAAGCAGCTTTTGTGAGTTGTTGCCTCCTGGGGACAGCTTTCAGGTGATGCAGATTGAGTCAGCTATGCTTCTGTAAATAATAACCCTTCACCCATGCTCTGATCAACACGTTGGCTCACCAATTGGACTTTGAGTGAAATGATTATGTTATCCATGATTGGTTCCTTCCCTGGAGTGACTGTGACTCCCGAGAAAAAAAAAAGTCATATGACACTCATGAAAGACTAGTGATCTCCTAGAAATCCCGGGAGGCATCTTCTGCTTTTCAGTATACTCCCAGCATCCTTATCTCTTACTCGTGGAAGCGGTCCAGAGGCACGGTACATGTGAAAACTGAAGTGGGCAGAAAGGATGGACCACAAGTGTGAGCCAGCCCTGCTCCCCGTGCCTCACATTCTTCCCATTCATCCAGCTCAAAAGGTCTGCAAAGGCCTCATCTGAGGCAAGGTTTTCTTCATAGCAAGTGGTCTCTCGTATTCTCCTGTGGCATGGTGAAGAAAGTGCTGGAAGCCAGGCCATCTCTGTGAGCTGGTTTTGTGTGACAGGGCTGGTAACTTTGATTCCTATCTTGTGTCCATATCAGATATGCTCAGCTGGCTTCTCAGATGTCTTCTCAATGAGGGTTAGAAAAAAATTAAATTAGAATATATTAAGCATATACAAGTTTCACTGTGGCTTCATGTGAATGAGCCTCAGACATGTATAATGGTCTTTGATCATCTTAACCCTGCCTAATATCTCTTTTCTGCCATTTTCCATTCTCACTGATCACTTTTAATAAGTTTTCAGATATCTTCAGAATCTCCAGGCACAGAAAATACAAAACCGAGGAGTTGCCTCCACAGCCAAAGCTCTGCCCAACATAAAGCCCAAAGAGCCACATTTGGTCTGGAGGACTTACGTGGTGGAAGGAAAGAACCAACTGCCAAAGCTTTCCTCAGGCCTCCATATGCATGGCATTTCATACACACACACACACACACACACACACACACACACACACACACCCCCTCACAGATGCACACCAAATAAATGCAAATGAAACAAAAAGGAATAAGGGCTTCTGTCCCAACCATGTCTGAGGAAGTATTGGTCATCCAGAGCTGCTGAGAGACGGAGAGTCAGTTTCAGTGATTGTTAAGGTTGTGAGCCCTGGTAGGTTGACACATGCTTCAGAGCAGGCTGCAAGCCCGAGAGTATGAGAGTATTTGGATGGAACAAATAAGATTTGGCTTGGGGATGGGAGTGGGGGTGGGGGGAAGAAAGAGAGAGAGAGCTCTAGTGAGAGTGAGAGAGCAAACGCATGGAGTTGGGGGGTAGGTCGGTTTTACTGGGATATGTCTGTGCCCACTTACTAATTTTACGTGTGGCTGTTCTCTCGCTGCTGTAGCAGAGCTGAATGATTGTGACAGGAAGCCAGTGGCCCACAGCATTAAATATGGTATATGCTATCTGGCCCTTTGCATAGCAAAATTAATAATTCCTGACCAAGATAATCCAATTCATTCTTATTTTCCACAGGCGACAGCATCACTAAACTCCTGACCCTACGTAATAAAGAATCCTGCTGGGCAGTGGTGATGGACACCTTTAATCCCAGCACTTGGGAGGCAGAGACACAAGGATTTCTGAGTTCGAGACCAGCCTGGTCTACAGAGTGAGTTCCAGGACAGCCAGGGCCACACAGAGAAACCCAGTCTCAAAAAAACAAAAATAAGATAAAATAAACCTTTTTGAATTTTCCAGGGACAGGTTTTGTAAGCACCTGTGTTTCCTTACCAGGTCAAGGTTACCTGATATGTCCTTGAAGAATTTAATCAGGATGGTTGGAGGGTCCACAGCAAAACTGAGGCTGTCACAGTTTTATTGGGGGCAATCAGAAATCTTTATCAGAAACAGACTGTAGTGCCCATTGCCAGGATTAGTACAGTTGTAGTTGCCAGGATACAAAAATGTTTGAGGATGACAAAGGGTGCACAAGATTAATGTCTAAGACCGATTGTCCTGTCAAGCCTCCATGCTTTCTTGACTACTAAGGGAACATACAGAGAAACCCAGAGAGGCCTGGACGCTTCCCTGTCTGCTGAAGGAGTGCATCTGTCTCTCGGGAACTACCAGGCCTTGGGATCCCAGGATGTTTACCTCTCAAGGCAGCTAGACCAGAACTCCATGGCTCCCTGCAAGGTTTCTCATGGACACACTAGTAAATCATGGCGCTAGGTGTCAGTCCTGGCCTCCTTTAACGTACCACACAGCCATCCTCCAGTTAAAGGTTTGTCCGCCTGCTGGCCAAAGGTCTCTATCATTCCAGGCGTTTTATTTTACCCACAACCCATTTTGTTTCTTTCTTTTCTTTCTTCCTTCCTTCCTTCCTTCCTTCCTTCCTTCCTTCCTTCCTTCCTTCCTACCTTCCTTCCTTCCTTCCTTTTTTCTTTTTGTTGTTTGTTTAGAGATAGAGTTCCTCTGTGTAGCCCTGGCTGTCCGGGAACACTATCTATAAACCAGACTGGCCTTGATTTCAGAGACATGCCTGCCTCTGCCTGCTGAGAGCTTGGGTCAAGGCGTGGCCCACCTCTGCCCAGCTACAAAGTTGGCCCTTGTACCCAATTCTGCAGCCTTATCAATACCTATTGGCTTTTGCACTAATCAAGTTCAGTTGGGCCTAGAACCCATTAGAGCTGCCCTAGAACTAAAGGTTTTTTTGGGGGGAGTGGGATTTTTGTTTTTTTGTTTTTTGTTTTGTTTTGTTTTTTTGGGCTTTTGTGTATGTGTGTGGGGGGGGGGGGCTTAGCATTTCTTCTAGGCTCCACCCAGCAGTTACCTGGCAACAGCCAGGTAGTCCTGGCTTACTATAAAAGGGGCTGCTTGTTCTCTTACTCTCTCTGACTCTCTTCTCCCTCCCCCTTTCCTTTACTCTTCTCCTACCCCATCCCCCTTCACCATGTTTTCTCTCTCTACTCCCTTTGAACTCCCCTTCCCATACCTTAGATAAACTCTAGTCTACACTATACCTGTCATTTGGCTGGTTTCTCCTCCTCCTCCTCCTCCTCCTCCTCCTCCTCCTCCC
Organism: Mus pahari; assembly: GCF_900095145.1. Taxonomy (NCBI): domain Eukaryota; kingdom Metazoa; phylum Chordata; class Mammalia; order Rodentia; family Muridae; genus Mus; species Mus pahari. The sequence continues at coordinate 25,119,342 of NC_034606.1, forward strand.
CCTCCTCCTCTTCTTCTTCTTCTTCTTCTCTCTCTCTCTCTCTCTCTCTCCCTCCCTCTCCCTCCCTCTCCCTCTCTCTCTCTTTCTTTCTTAATAAAACACAACAGGGGGTTACATTAAATGGGCTTTATTATCTTTGGCAGGGGCCAAGAAATAGATCATGAACCAAGCTTCCAGAAATCTCTCTTGGAGCTGTTGCCAGTGCTACTGCAGTTTCAAAGACTGGGAATTACACCTTAAGTTTTCTCAACTCTGTCTGTTCCCTCTGTTCCAACAAAATCCTATGCGCTGTTTGGGCTATGTGATGACAGAATTTCTCTCTCTCATTTTCCTGGAGGTCAGATGTCCAAGGGCAAGCTGCTTCCAGCACTGGCTTCTGGTGAGACCCCCCCTCCTTCTGGCTTGCAGACTGTTCCAGACTGGAAAACATAACCTCTGCTCACAGCAATGGGATCAGAACAATAGTTTAACTGTTTGATTTTTGACGATAGAGGTGATTGTGAGGTTAATATGGCAACACCCTGATGGGTTAGAAAACCACTCTCCAGTCAGGCCCTTTCCTGAGGCGCCTGAGCTGTGAGAGGAAAGTGGATCAAGATTAGTCAAAGCAATTCCTCGACCCTCCAAGGGTTAAGATAAACGAGACTTGCCCATCCACCCTGGTTTCCTAGAGAGGTCTGGACAAAGTGGGTCTTGGGTAGAGGTGGTGAAACTTCCTGTCTGTCTTCCGGGCTTGGGGGTGTAGTGGGGCCTAAAGCCTGCGAGTTCATTTCTCCAGGACGACTAGGGTGACCTGGGGTGTAGAGAACCGTTGTGCAGCGACCCCAACAGTGAGCTCCTGTTGGGGAAGAGGCGCTCCCACACAGGGCTCTGCAGTTGCAGGGCGCAGGCGCAGAGCCTCCGCGGTCTGGCCAGACCGGTTCCCCCACCCGCCTCCCTTGAGCCTTGCTGTGTACTAGTGCCCGGTTCAGGGAAAGCTCCAGACAAGTACAGCCCGTCCTCTTCACCTGTAACCGCCCAAGACACCCTTCTCTGGGCAGGGACCGACATTCATTGCCATAGATGACCTGGATTCGCCTGTTCCTTTACTACCGAATTTAATAGTATTTTAGGGAAAGTGGTGAAATGTGAAATCTGTTAGACGGACTCGTTCCTTGTAAATATCAAAATAGAAATACGTAACTGAGATAGTATAGCATTTTAGAGATAGTTACCATCCGCTTTCTCTGTGGTGGGCTTTAAAAAATATCTTATGTGTACATCTTGCTTGCATATATGTGCACCATGTGCGTGAATGACTAGTGCCCAGGGAGGCTAGGAGAGGGCATGGGACCCCCTGGAACTGGAGTTACAGCGGCTGTATGCCACTATGTGAGTGGGTGCTAGGGACGAAACAGGAATCCCCTGGGAGAGCAGTCAGTGTTCTTAACTGCTGAGCCATCTCTTCAGCCCTCTGTTTTGTTCGCATCCAGGTGTTTCTTTTGGGTTCCTGTCAAACTCTGTGGATGTAATTTCAACCTCTCTGACTTTTATAACAAACCAGTTCTTAATCGCTGTGCGCTCTTGCTGGCTCACTGGGTCTTAAGGTTTGGAAATGCATAAAACCACAGCTGATACAGGTACTCTGAGGATTATTTGCGCTTGGAAATTAACGCTCAAGCGCTACTTCCTGCTTTGGTTTGTTGCAATATATGGTGTGAAAGGCAGCGTCCAATCAGCTGGAGCCTCGCGCGTGCGCTACCACTTTCTGGTTGTGTGGCCTTGGGAAATCTCTTAATACGTTGGGCACACTCAAGCCACCGGTAAGACAGAGAATGTAGATAAAAATCTAAAATTGTTTATACACCTTAGGCTGATCGGAGAATTAGGAAGACGTGACTTATTGTTTGGGATGTACAAGCAGCAGTAGGGGCAAGAATTAACACTGTGCGTGGATGCCTCTGTGTATCCTTTCAGGGGTTTAGGTCCTCCTATCATGCTGTTTGTAATGTACTGAAATGGATTCTGTGGCCTCGTGACGCGGGATGACCACATTGTTGTTAACTCCAGAGATAGTTTAGGTTGACATGCATACTTAAGAATCTAGGAGCGATGGGGCAGGGCGGAAGGCTGTCCTCTTCTGTACTTACGAATTGGTATGGGTTATATAAGTGTTCTTTTTGAAAGTGACTTTTTTTTTCCTGTCAACAACCAACTGGCCCTTAAGATCCTAAACAAGGTCCTTTACCGTTAACTGGTTTTTGCACTTGCAGATGAATTCCGAGATGCCTTCATGTCTTATTATTCTGCTCTTCCTAAAAAAGCATATTGTCATCTTCAATTAAGAGGGTTCCCGCCGGCGTGGTGGTGCACGCCTTTAATCCCAGCATTTGGGAGGCAGAGGCAGGCGGATTTCTGAGTTCGAGGCCTGCCTGGTCTACAAAGTGAGTTCCAGGACAGCCAGGGCTACACAGAGAAACCCTGTCTTGAAAAAACCAAAAAACAAACAAACAAACAAACAAACAAACAAAAAAAGAGGGTTCCCAAGCCATGCGTGGACAATATTAGTATTCATTCTGTCTTTGAAACTTGATCCTCAGGCTTTAGTACAGAGATCACGATAATAAATAGCAACTACGATATCACTATAAATTCTTTAAAAAATAAAACAAAGCGGGGCGTGGTGGCACATACCTTTAATCCCAGCACTCGGGAGGCAGAGGCAGGCAGATTTCTGAGTTCGAGGCCAGCCTGGTCTACAAAGTGAGTTCCAGGACATCCAGGGCTATACAGAGAAACTCTGTCTCAAAAAAGGAAAACCAAATCAAACCAAACCAAAACTTTTTTAGTTGTGGGACTGGAGAGATGGGTTAGTAATTCGGCCTACTGACTGTTCTTCCCTGGCTCACAGGCTCAGTTCTCAGCACCCACAAGGTGACTCACTACATTGGCAGCTCCAGTTCAAGGGATCTAATACCCTCTTCTGTCCTCCATGGCACTGCACAGACATACATGCAGGCAAAACACTAACACATAAAATAAGGGTAAATATCATTTTTGGTCTTAGTTATAATAGGAACAGGAAACCAGCTCTTAATTCTGAACATTTGCATCTAGGATAAGACTTCCTGAAGAACATGTTTATATGTCCATTATTTTGTTGTGATGGTTGGGAAGGGAGTGAGAGAATGAACTTAATAAATAGCACTCACTGTGACCACTGCTGTTTTCCACAGGGCTGTCCATCCTTGGCCTGCTGTGGTCACTACGATGGAGCAAGGATCAGAGCTGTCGGTTTCAGATTCAAATGTCACCAAGTGGGAGAGTTTAAAAAGCCTGATTACAGGTGAGGGGTCAAGATGATCTGAAACCTTAGGAATCTTGTTATAAAATGTGCTAGATACTGTGTGGAAAAGACAGTGTTCAAGGGGGCCAGAGAGATGGCTCAGTGGTTAGGAGCCCTGCCTGCACTTCCAGAGGTCCTGAGTTCAATTCTCAGCAACCACATGGTGGCTCACAACCATCTGTAATGGGGTCAAATGCCCTCTTCTGGTGTGTCTGAAAACAGCTACAGTGTACTCATAAGCATAAAATAAATAATTCTTAAAAAACAAAAACAAAATAGTATGATCTCTTAACCACTGAGCCATCTCTCCAGCCCCTATGGAAATGTTTTAAAACTAGTCTTACTCTTAAATCTGTGTGTTCACTAGTGGATTCCATGTTCTCATCTACCACACAAACTGAGTTTTTTGAATATGCAAATCCCAAGGACAATACCAACCTACAAACAAATTTAATAAGCTTTATTTGAGGTTTAAAAGGAAAAAAAGGGACCTAAGTAGACTGTCATATGAAGTGAAAACAAGATTGAGAAAACTCAGGAGGAAGAATGATCACCTTGGTTAGTGTCTATTAGTCAATCTGACAGGAACTAGAGTTGTCTGAGAAGAGGGGGCCTCGATTGAGAAAAATGCCTCTATCACACTGGTCTGTGGTGCATTTCCTTAACCGGGGATTCAGATGGGATGGCCAAGCCTGTTGTGGGGAGTGGCACCCTGAGCAGAGGGTCCTGGATGGTGTAAAACACAGGCTAAGCAAGCTTCTGGGAGCAAGCCAGTAAAAGTGCTCCCCCACAGTCTCTTGGTTCCGCCTCAAGTTCCTGCCCTGACTTCCTTTAGTAATGGGAGTTACCTGTGATGGAAGATGCAATCAACCCTTTCCTCGAGTAGTCATGGCGCTTATCATAGCAGCAGAAACCAAAGGGAAGGCACCTCGTGCTCACACACACACACACACACACACACACACACACACACACACACACACTGACTTTCTAATAATGCACGATGAAGCTTTCCATTGTTACTCTTTCTCGTTTCAGTTCAGTTCAGAATTTCCTTGTCAGGAAAGATAAGAGACTACGGTTAGATTTATTTATTTTTTTTTAAATTCTTGCAGGAGATGAAACTAAGGATAATTTAGGGACTGTTCAAAGCAGAACACCCAAGGCTGGTAAACTTCAAGAGAAAGCTCCAAAATGGTCTAAAAGACGTGGGCCACAGAATTCTAAGCATGACGATACAGAAGTATGCATCTGATATGGTCTCCTGGAGATGAGATCTGTTGTCATGGTTCTTATGAGAAGGATGGAAAGACTCTCCAGAGGAGGAGGGGAGACCTCACCATGGAGGATGGAGTTCCAAAGACTATGTCAACACTTGTGCCCCGTGGAATCCATCTTTTGGAGGGAAGCCCCACGAGTGTTCTAAATGCTGGGAACATGTCAGCAGTGATTCTCACCTCCATGTGCACCAGAGGACACGCAGGAAAAACCGTATAAATGCTCTGAGTGTGGGAAATGCTTTTCTAACAGTTCCCACCTGATTCAGCATTTGAAAACACACACAGGGGAGAAGCCCATGCCGTGTGTTGAGTGTGGGAAAAGCTTCAGCAATACTTCCCACTTTATTGTCTACAAGAAAACTCACACAGGAGAGAGGCCTTATAAGTGTCCTGATTGGAAAGGGTTTTGGCCTTAGCTCCCACCTTCTTAGACACCAGAGAGCACACGCTGGAGAAAAGCCTTACTCGGTTCAGTCAGAACTCCACCCTGGTGACTCATCGGAGGACGTACAAGGGAGAGAAACCTTATAAGTCTCTCTCTCCACTGTGGTGAGCCCTTCAGTCAAAGGTCCAATCTGATCGGGTACCAGAGAACCCATGGAGGAGAGAAACATTGCAGATGTCCAGACTGTGAGAGATGCTTCAGCAGAAATGCTTACCTTAGTTAGCACGGCAAAATACACATCCATGTCTCCCCAGTCTCAGCAAGTGGGGCGTATTGATTTTTTGTTTTGTTTTGTTATGTTTTTCGAGACAGGGTTTCTCTGTGTAGCCCTGGCTGTCCTGGAACTCACTCTGTAGACCAGGCTGGCCTCGAACTCAGAAATCCACCTGCCTCTGCCTCCTGAGTGCTGGGATTAAAGGCATGCATCACCACACCCAGCGGGGCATATTCTTGATGAGTGGACCCCCCCCCTCCAAAAAAAACAACAAAATGGTCCTGATCCTTTCGTTTTTGGCCTCAAAATTATTCTCAAGTCCCAGAGCCTGCTGGGGTTTCTTTTTTTTTTTTTCTTTTCTCCTTATTAGACTGTTAAAATTAAGGTGCTCTATGCTCACTGCTCTCTGAAGTGTCTGTGGTTATTTGCCAAAAGATCTAGAAAAAGTCAACTTCCCAAATTAATGCACGGGGAGACCCAGATCATCTTGGTATGAAATCCTGAGGGAGGGACACCACTAACATTGAATAAAAAGTAGACATTACTATCATAAAAAAAAAAAAATCAAGTGGCTAAAGAGATGTCTCAGAGATTAAGAACACTGGCTGCTTTCCCAGAGGTCCTGAGTTCAATTCCCAGTAACCACACGGTGACTCATAACCATCTATAATGAGATATGATGTCCTCTTCTGGCATACAGGAGTACATGCAGGTAGAACCCTCTATATACACATATACAGAATAAACAAACAAGGAAATAAATCTTAAAAAAAAAAAAAAAGCCAAAGCCAGGCGGTAGTGGTGGTGTCTGCCTTTAATCTCAAGGCAAGAGATAGGCAGATCTCTGAATGCCAGGTCTACTTAGAGAAAGACTCAGAAAAACCAATTATATATATGTATTACTCATGACTAAACAAAAAGACATGAAATTGGGAATTATGGTTGCAATTGAATTACCATATTTTGTCTTAGCAAATAGAGATAGATCCTTACTGGCTTTGTGGGTTTACCCAGGGAAAGCATACTTTTAAGAAAATACTGTGATTTCTTGAATGTTCTCTGTGTTTAAAAAAGAAGATTCATTTTAAACACTTCACTCATTAAAATTGTTTGTAGCATCTAGAACTGCAGTGCTGTACTACAGACTCAAATCATATATGTCAATTAAATATTGACTCAGACAAGATGAATCTTCGGACCCATTCCCTTTGTTGCACCAGCTACTTGTTGGGTTCTGAAGAACAGCATTTGACCAGTGGCTATTGTGTCATTCAAGTTCTTTCTAGGGCACCATTCATGAAAGATACTGAAGGATCCTTATAGATACTTCCTAAGTGACTATGACTGTGGCCTGGTGTTTTGTTTTCCTATTCGAATTATGATATTGTGGAAGTGGAATAGAGTTTTAAAGCATCGAGTCATGAGATTGATAATCAATGACTGTTATGTTCTAATCTATGTTTGACCAAGTGGATTATCTAGCAATGGCCTCATTGTCTTGGCCAAAATCAGAATAACAAGAAGGATCCTGAGTTCTATTTTTCAACGTAGACAGTCTTTTCCCTGAGTTAATTCTGTGTTTTACCTTCGGACAAAGTTCCTTAGTTCCAGGAGTGACAGTTTTAGTTTGCCTCTTTGTATGCCTGGCATATGGAACTGACAACGAAGATCTCATCCTATGTTCTGTGCAAATGCTGCTTTTTGAGTGTATTAGATACATCTCATTTTCTCCTATTAGTGCCCAAAGGTGGGAGACATTTAGGAAGGTTAAGACTCATTTAAGTTGCCTAGAATTTCACCTTCCAGTTGGTTGGACTTAGGAACATGGAGAGACACTCATTAGGAATGTGGTGTTAGGGCCAGAGAGATGGCTAGACTATTAAGAGCAATGGCTGCTCTATCAGAGGTCCCTAGTTCAAGTCCTAGCACTCACATGGCTGCTTCCAACTGTCTGTTACTGCAGTCCCATGGGATCCAGTGCCCTCTTCAGAAGTGCAGCCATACATGTAGACAAAATACATGTAAATAAATCGAAAGAAAGGAAGAAAAGAAATGTGGAGCTAGATAGAGTTGGCTGTGCCTGCTGCAAAGGGTTGGTAGGTAACAGTTCCATGAAATTTACTTCTTTCATTATCAAAGGATAAACGGGTTAAACAACTGTACCTGTTTGAATGACTTAAAAAAAGATCGCAGAAACTAATAAAGATATTTGAGAAGTGTTTAGGGTGAGACGTAAACCACAGATAACTAAGAACTCAATGAAAGCTTGATAATTAAATGGTACTGTTGAGTCTGAAACTCGGTTACAAGACAGTAGCTGTGGGTAGTATAAAATGATGTCAGTTTCATGAACGATGGCAGATAAACCGCTCAGTTACTTCTGTAACACCAAGGTAATGCCATTCTTGGAAGGCTGCTGTAAGGGTTGAATAAAAGTTTGCAACGCTCTGGCATAGTGCTTAAAACATAAAATGATCTTATTGAACAGTTCTACGATTGCTGTTGATTAGAACATTTTTTTTTCCTTTCTCTTTCTTTCTTTCACCGGAGCAGGATTTCACTATGTAGCTCTGACTGGTCTGGAACACGCTATGCAGATCAAGCTGGTGTCAAACTCACAGAGATCCTCCTGCCTCCCGAGTTCTGGGATTAAAGGCGTGATCCATCTCCACCTACTGACTTCTCTCATCTTCTTTAGTCCTCGTCGCCGACCTGTCACGTCCTCCTCGCCTTCCTAGCCCGTGCTCATCCAGTCCGCCCGGATGGCTCCGGTAGCTCGCCTGAGTTTGGGCTCCTCAAGGCCACCAGGAGTTCCTCCAGAGCGAGCTCCACCCTCCGCAGGTGGGACCAGAGGACACCGCGGCGGTCCTGCCGAGCGGGCACCGCCCCATCCGCCCACCGGCCGGGCGCCCACCCCACGCACCCGCCCCGCACCACGCAACATCGCCCTAGCGCCTCTACGACTGGCGCCGCGCGGAGTGCGCCGCCTGCCATTGGACAAACGCTCTATAGCGCCATCTCAGCCTACCGCGCGGTGCGCGCTCTCATTGGCTCGGACGTCGTGGGAGGCGGGGTCCGCTCAAGGGGCGGTGCCGGGTCGGAGCCCCGCCTCCCGGTCCCTGGGCTGGGCCGAGCCCGCCGGGCGGCTGAAGCGCGTGGGGCCGGGTTGCGAGCGGGGCGCGCAGCGGTTACTCTGGTTACTGTCCGCGAGGGATGCTGGGGACCCGGCGGGCAGGAGCCTTCGCCACGCTCTGAAGGACGCTCATCCGAGACAGCCATTCACCCTCGAGGAAGGCAAGTGTCGGTCGGACAGGTTCCCGACCGTGACTTCGGGGCTTGCTTGAGGAGGAATCTCCAAGGAAGGGCTGAGCTGCTAGGCTGCCGCGGCGCATCGGGACGCCGTGGCCATCTTTTGTTGGAGAAGGCTGCCGGGGCAGTGTTGCTAAGGGCAGCTTTCCCAGCACCTAGATCCTTCTACGCCCCCGACTCCTTCCTACTGAGCACCTGCTGCTGGTGACAAAAGACCGTTTACAGCGGACACCGAAGTATACAGCCACATTCGCACCCTTCAGCCCAATAGAGCTTCTGTCCATCAGTTGGCTGAATGAAAAAGTGTGTAATCAGGAGCTGCTGGAGTAGGCAGGCTTTAAATGCTGCTTTTAAAGATCTGGACAACTTAAGATACATTTGTACTCTCAATGATTTCAAAAATTGATCGCATCTGACTCGTGACCCTGAAACTATTGACTGGAAGAAGTTCGGCCGGTTGTTCCGGACCCCTTTGAGAACTCCATTTTGGGGACAACATTTTAATCACCGAAACCCTTCCGAGGAAAAAAAGCCCCCCCCCCCCAAAGAAACCCCAAAACACAAAAATCCTCAGCCTTGGCTGGTGCCACCAAAGAAGCCTTTTGAGCCATGTGGACTTTTCTTGGCATTGCTACCTTCACCTATTTTTATAAGAAATGCGGGGATGTCACCCTGGCCAACAAGGAGCTCCTACTGTGCGTGCTGGTGTTCCTGTCGCTGGGCCTGGTGCTCTCCTACCGCTGTCGCCATCGAAACGGGGGCCTCCTTGGCCGCCATCAGAGCGGCGCCCAGTTCGCTGCCTTCTCGGATATTCTCTCTGCTTTGCCTCTTATTGGCTTCTTCTGGGCCAAGTCACCTGAATCGGAAAAGAAAGGACAGCTGGAGTCCAAGAGGGTATGCCTGATGCCACAGTGGGCAAATGAATGGGATCTTATTTTAAACTTCAGATCAAGGTCACTGAAGTTTATGGTTAAACTTTGTGGTGGCTTAGAAGCTTCAGTCTTCTCATTTGACTGAGTTTCTTCCTTTTTCTAAAGTTCTGAACTGTGTTGTGGCTGCGATCTTAGGGAAGAGGAAAAGCATTTGTTGTCTGACCCTCAGATAGGGGTTGGGTATTGATTTGGTAGGAAATGTTAGGATTTCATTTGGGAGACAGACTCACTGTGGCTTTTATTTAAAATCCCTGGGTAAGGATGATTTTTGTACCTGAGAAGGGAGAATTGTGTGGCAGGTAAGGCTGCTTAGTAAATGTGATGGCAGACAGTAGAAAGTGACACCAATTTGAATAGCAATAAAGATGCCCAACACTTGAAAGTCTTGGGCAGAAATCTGTCCTCCTGCTAGCCATTGAAGCAATTAGTCAGTGCAGTCCCCTCCTAAGTCGAGTCATAGCTGAATGACAGGTTACCTTAGAGACTGGGTCTTTAAATATTTGTGGTGCCCTTACTTCGAGGGAATGACAGGGCCAGTGGTAGGTGATGAGAGAGGAAGAGGGCAAGTCAGATCACGTAGGACCTATTGGCCAGGGATATGTGAACTTTTTCTCCAAGAGCGTTGGGTAGATAGAGTAACAATGCTTGATTTTTACAAAAGTAAGAAGAAATAATATTTGAGAACTACATTGCAGTACACAGCAGTGCAAGAAGGGACATTGCTGTGAGGTTGAAGCTGGGTGCCCACTGTGCGTGAGAGTGGCCAGGATGAGTTGCCCACAAAGCAGTGCAGGCTTCGGGGTCTGCTTTCTTTGATAACACCCATAGTACACATTAGCAAGGTCGGTAGAAGAAAAGAACTTGGCTCAGAGTTTTGGCTCTGCCACCTGTTGCTGTAATGCTTTGGGGATGGTTCCTGTTCTCTTAGATGAGCGTGGTGCCACTGTCGCTGATTGTCAGGGAATGGAGTAACTTCATATTTGCAGAATGGCCGGTGCATAACCGTGTAATAAGTAACTGAGCTTTTGTCACTAGTCTAAATGTGGCGTACTCTGTTGGGAGTAGGGAGGGTGCTGGACTGGTTTCATTTTGGGACTGCTTCAGGCTTTCTCCTTACCTGGAAACCAGGGAGCCAGCTGCTGGCGTGAGTTCTGCTCAGTGCTCACTAGTGCATATGAGGAAAGTCACAAGTTGTGAGAGGCCTGCACCTGTAGATGCTCAGTGTAGAGTTGAGTAGTTCAATTATAGGATTGGTCCTGGTTCTGTATTCAACTCTCATTGTAGATATGCAGTGTTAGGCCTCATGTGGATTTCTAAATATGTCCATATAACATTTTCTAAATATATATAATATATATATATATATATATATATATATATATATATATATATATAATTTTATTGGGATATATACATTTCTTTTTAGTCAGTATTTTGATCCTGATTATATATGGTTTGGATTTAAAAATATACCATGGATATGACTTAATCATGTTTGGGGGGTAGTTCTAGCTTTTGCTCAAGATGTAAAAGTCCAGTGTGTTTATGTGTGAGTTACATGGTTTATGTCAACAGATTTGGAAAAATGATAATCCTTTTTGTTAAACAGTGCAGAAAAGAAATCAGTCTTTCAGAAACGACGTTAACAGGAGCAGCTACCTCAGTATTGACCTCGTCCGTGACGGACCCGGAAGTGATCATTGTGGGATCTGGTGTGCTTGGATCTGCCTTGGCAACGGTTCTCTCAAGAGATGGAAGAAGGGTGACAGTAATTGAGAGAGATTTAAAAGAGCCTGACAGGATAGTTGGGGAGCTTCTGCAGCCAGGTGGCTACCGTGTTCTCCAGGAGCTGGGCCTTGGAGGTAGGCTCAGCTGTTCTCGAGGAGTTTTGTAAATAAGTGCTCTTCACTCTGGACTGTTCAGGCTGCCCCCTCCCTCCCTCCCTCCCTCCCTCCCTCCCTCTGTCCCTTCCTTCCTTATAATAAGCTTTACATGAACTAAAATCTTTCTGTGGAAATGAGAGCAGAGGAGGAACGAACCGTATCTTCGTGTGAGAAGAGGCTCCCCAGACATAGTGACATAGTGAAATGCCCCCCAAAAAGTCACCTCAGAAATGGAGACATTCAGCTCAGTAACCAGAACTGTCATTTACACAGGGTGTGAATGCTCCTGGGGTGATGCTATTCCCTCCTGTCTTAAGTACATCTTCCATTCATTTAGGAAATATTTATTTACTGTTGTCTTTGAGTGAGGTGTTGCGCTGAGTACTAAGATGGACGAGTGATCAAGGCATCCTTGAGAAGTAGCACAAAGGGTTCTTAGCTGCGAGGTGAGCCCAGTCTGGAGGGGGCCAGAAGAGGTTGTTGAGTGCCCTGGAACTGGAGGTAACTGATAGGGAACATTGAACTGTGGTCCTCTGATCAGCCAGCTGAGACCTCTGTTGAGAAACATTTTTAATGGCGGAAAACAGAGGGTGAATATGAGGACAGTGGAGATGCATTGCTAGAGTATTTTTATGGCAATATATGATAAAGTAGGGAGAAGCTGATGTTGTAGCTGAGAGTGACAAATATATACATATATTTCAAAGATTTATTTATTTTATGTATGTGACTACACTGTCACTGTCTTCAGACATATCAGAAGAGGGCATCCAGATCCCATCACAGATGGTTGAGAGCCACCATGTAGTTGCTGGCAATTGAACTCAGGACCTCTGGAAGAGCAGTCAAATGCTCTTAACTGCTGAGCCATCTCTCCAGCCGGACAAATACATTTTTTAAGGAGATAGATTTACTGAGTTCCATAATTGTGTCGTCAAGGTCCATGAGTTCGACTGTCGAATTATACCTTATAAACACATAACAACTGTTATATGGCAGTGATAAGTATAAAAATAAACACATATTCTTCCTCCTGAAATGGCATCCCCATTGTTATCAGGCAAGAGAAAACAGGAGACAGGTAGGGAGGGCTCAGGTGCTGTTGCCTGGAGACTGACTTTGATCACCACAGAGGCTGGCTGAGAGTGGTCCTTCAACAAAGACTGAAAACATTGACAGGTGGTTTTTTAAAAAAAAAAGTAGATGAAATATAGGAAGACTGTAGAGGCTAGAGTAAAATCAGAAAGCTTGCGATAGGGAGTTGGGGAGTGGGGATGGTTTCAATAGTGAGAAGTTACCTCTGAGTAAAGAAATGGAGGAGAGTGAGCCTTGGAGAGACCAGGAGAGGACGAAGTCCAGGCCGAGCTTTTGCTTTCTGTGAAGAGCCACCAAGCATGCTGGACCTTCATGTTGTCAGTAGAGGAAAAGCCAGCTAAAGAAGGGGGCTCCTAGGGAGTGAGGGGAAGCCCCTGGGAACTGAAGGAACTAGTAAGTTTCATGTTTTAAAAGGCTAATCAAGAAGACAATCTGAAAGTATAGCCCGAGTAGAGAAAGGATCATGGAGTTAGGGCTGAGGCCAGAAGGAGGTTATCTGGATGCTATTGGAGGGTCAGTAGAGCTGATGACTTGGACCACAGTCGCAGTAGTTCAGGTGTGAAAATCTGCTGATGAATCAGGTGTCAGGTGTGAGAAAGGCAAGGCCGGTAGAACTTGCAGGGGCTAACTGCTGCCAGGAAGTCCAGGTCGGAGCTCTGGGCCATGGAAGTACAGAGGGCAGTGGGGCAATGGGAGACCAGCGGGCCACGAAAGAAGCAAAATGGCTTGAGCCATGCACACGACAAACATCCATACCTGGAGGCAAAACACACATACATGTAAAATACAGATATACAGGTAAATAGTAAAGTAGGAGTTTATCTTGATGCTGGGACAAACCTTCTCAAGTTTTGTCCCCATGCCCCATAGGGAATTTGAAGGCATGTGCTACCACATGTTCCAGTTTGATCACCAATTCTGTATTGCTTCCTATGAATCATTGCTATACTTGCTGTTCATTGTTTCTTCTATTTTAATGCTTTTCCTTTGTAAGCTTGATGTGTGATAGTAATGCTTTGTTTCCTCTGATATTTTTCCTAAATCACTAATTACCATTTTTTTTTTTTTTTTTTTTTTTTTGAGACAGGGTTTCTCTGTATAACCCTGGCTGTCCTGGAACTCACTTTGTAGACCAGGCTGGCCTCGAACTCAGAAATCCGCCTGCCTCTGCCTCCCGAGTGCTGGGATCAAAGGCGTGCGCCACCACGCCTGGCTGCTATTGGTTTTTAGATTTTCAGATTTTGAATTGGTTCTTTAGAAATGTCTTCTTTTGCCTTGTATTTTTGTTACTACTTCTTATACTGTCTTAAAGATAAAAACACCATTTTTACACAAGCCCAATACATACTCTGCTTTTTGCTTTTCTGTTTGATATACTAAAATTATTCTATAGTGTATCACGAATCAGTGTTCATATACAGTGGGAAAGATCAGCACTTAGGAAAATGTCCTCATTGGTTGGGGAAAGCTACTTTGTCATACACTGAATTTTTATGTATAAATTGGGACCTTTAAAATAGTTTTAATGGTATTGGATTTTCTCTTTTCCCCTCCGTCCTTTCTTTCTTCCCCACCCCCCTCCTGTGGCAAATATACTTGTTTCTACATTGGGACACATGGTGAGAAGGCCCGCTGTTTTCTGTATCTTAATGGACAGAGCAGATTCACTCAGGACTAGGTCAAGGCTGACTTCGTATCAAGCTGTCACAGATCTGCATGACTGTGCTGTTAACCTGAAGTGTATCTGTGGATTTGTCTTCTGGAAACCTTTTAAGATTTGTGTAACAGCGGTACCAGTTCAGTTCCCCAACTGGTCTTATAGCTTTGTAAAGCGGAGCCTCAGTTTCACTGTGTCTTTTTCTTGGTACCTTTCTTGGTAACTCTTAGCATATTAATAAAACTGTTTGAATTGAACTTTTCTGCAGATACAGTAGAAGGTCTTAATGCCCATCATATACACGGCTACATCGTTCATGACTATGAAAGCAGATCTGAAGTTCAAATTCCATACCCGGTGTCAGAAAACAACCAAGTGCAGAGTGGAGTTGCTTTTCACCATGGCCGATTCATCATGAGTCTCCGGAAAGCAGCTATGGCAGAGCCCAAGTAAGACCACAGCTTTAATACATAATGCTGAAGACTCAAACCTGGTCCTCCCATGATGATTAGTGGCTAAGAGGACTTTCTGTTCTTTTTTTTTAAAAAAAAAACCCAAACTTCTTTTAAAGATTTATTTACTTATTTTATGTGAGTACACCACAGTTGTTTTCAGACACACCAGAAGAGGGCATCAGATCCCATTACAGATGGTTGTGAGCCACCATGTGGTTGCTGGGAATTGAACTCGACTCCTGGAAGAGCAGAGCCATCTCTCCAGTCCTGCTTTCTGTTCTTGCAGAGACTGGAGTTTGATTCTTAGCACCCACATCAGATTGCTCACAACCCTCTGTAGCTCCAGTTGGAGAAGATCAAACGCCACCCCCTGCCTTCCTCAGACATCTGTACACATGCACGCACAAACAGAAAGAAAATGTTTTATGCAAGGGAAATTACATCAGTATTCATGAAAATTTTTGTCATGGTCTAGATGGCATAGGTATGATAAAGAACCCATAATAAAATATGTTCAGTGCCTATGTAAAGAATGTTAGAGAGTTCTACTTTAAGTGAGAATTAGGTGATTATTATTTAATTGGAATTTAGAGGGCATGTGTCTGTGTGTGCCCATTTGAGTCTTGTGTTTGTGGCTGTCACACCTTTTCTAGAGAGAACAGAAGACAAGAATCCCTGTCCCACTTACCCTGAGGGCCTAGTCTGACAGGACTGGCTGCTTGTCTGGATTATTAACTTGTATTAGCCTCTTGTCCTTTAACAATAACTAAGGAAGATTCTGCATTAACTTGAGAGCACTCATGTTGTTCACACAAACCCACGTGTTGACAAAGTCAAAGTCAGTGGACTTTTCCTTAGGGCTGAAATGTCCGGTGTCCATGGCCTCATGGCCTCAAATGGATACGTATACGAAGACCGAAACTGATGGTAATCTTCTGATGGATATGACTACTTTTCACATTTGCCATATGCCATCTTATTTTTAAAAAATGTTAACTTTTTTTTTTTTCAGAATTTCAAACATGCATATATTGTATTTTTATCTTTTTTAATCTTAATTCTTGTCAGATCTACCCCACCATGTCCTTATCTCCTCCCACTGTCTGGTTTGGTTTTTTTTTATATGTCTCATTGAGTGCAACTGTGCTACTTACATACTCATGGGTAGGAGGATGTCCACTGGAGCATGGTCAGCCTGTCACATACCACATCCTAAACTGTCTGTGTAGGGACTTTCACACCTAAGGGAACTTGCTCAAGCGTGCTACTTCAGCCACGTGTTTCTGTTCATCCTTTAGTGTAAAGTTTATAGAAGGTGTCGTGCTTCAGTTACTAGAGGAAGATGATGCCGTGATCGGTGTGCAGTACAAGGACAAGGAGACTGGGGACACCAAGGTGAGAGTTAGTAAAAAATGTAATCTCTTCCTACCCCTTTAAAATTCTGCATTAACTTGTGTATGTGTGAGAGTATGCCAGTGTGTGGGGGTGGGGTGGGGTGGGGGAAGGTCAGAGGACCATTTGTTCAGGGCCCTCTCTCCTGCAGCTGTTTTACCGAACACATTGTTATAGTCACAACTAGGAAAACATTGAAAACAACTAACTGTAAAATAGTTTCTAGTTTGTTAGTGTTGGTCTATTAAGGAGGAGGCAGTGGGCCGTTCTACAGGGTCACCCCTTCCTAGAGACTGGAGTGTGATAGGGTTATCTGGTTCCCTGCTCACAGTGTAGGAATGTGGAGTTGTTAGGCGTATAAAGATGCTGCTTCTATCTAGCTACTCATTAAACAGCACTGAGGGAAGTAATGTAATTTTATAATGAACCTGGGGAGTTCTCAGAGTCTCGTGATGAGGTCCAGTCTTCTGTGGCCCATGTGGGCCTTTGTCCGTTATGGTGGAGAGTTTTAATAGCAGAGGTACAAAGGGATAGGCCTCTAGGGACTCAGGATCAGGTGTGCATTCTCTTCCGCCTCTGTGAGAGTGTATTATGTTTAGATATCTTCCTTTTGGCTTTAGAAGCACGGGTAACTGACGCCGGGTGTCCCTCCTGCTCTCTGTTACAGGAGCTCCACGCCCCGCTCACTATTGTTGCGGATGGGCTCTTCTCCAAGTTCAGGAAGAATCTCATCTCCAGTAAAGTCTCCGTTACCTCCCACTTCGTTGGGTTCCTTATGAAGGTATGGAGGAGTGTAGTTGGAGAAAAACAAAAGCAAATAGAGATTTGAAAACTATGAAAGTATTTTCTTTTCTTTTTTAGGATGCACCACAGTTTAAAACCAATTATGCAGAGCTTGTTCTGGTCAACCCCAGTCCAGTTCTCATCTACCAGATTTCATCCAGCGAAACTAGGGTACTTGTTGATATTCGAGGAGAATTACCCAGAAATTTAAGAGAATACATGGCCGAACAGATTTACCCACAGATACCTGGTAAGAAATAGGACTGCACCCTGATTATAATTTACAGTCTAAAGCTAATCTCATAAAAGCCTTGTCCCAGTTTGACTGAAAGCAATGTCTGAATGAGACTCCGAGATGAGCATACCTGTTTGTGTACAGCGTGTGTTTCCGGTGATACCACACTATGGAGATGGTTAAAGTTGCTGTGGATTTTCTGTCTCTCATGAATTTGACTCATTTCTTCCTCTCATCTCTTAGTTGTGTTCAGCTGTACATGTTATGTATATCTATTTTCCCTTAGATTCCTTTGTCATCCCTTAACACGTATAAGGAGGTGCTTAGTGGATAGTTTTATTAATAAAGTAGGTAATTGGTGATTTATTGCAAGGAACTATGGGATAGCTACCACACACATACTGTTAAGAACTGTTTTATAGTTGATAAGGAGATGTGTGCTAATTTGAGACTGAAATGCTCACACCACTTACTTGGGTGATGGGATTAATTGCAGACCACCTGAAGGAGTCATTTCTGGAGGCCTCTCAGAATTCCCGTCTGCGGACCATGCCAGCCAGCTTCCTTCCTCCTTCCTCGGTGAACAAACGAGGTATCTTTTACATTATTTTATAATGCCACTATTACTTCCAGTAGCATGATTGAATTTGTAATCTGGCATAAAGTTGAAGCAGAGAGTTGGCTACCTTGGCCAGAAAGAGTGTTGGTTCCCGCAACAAGTTCCTGACATGGAAGCTTTGGGGTACGATTATTACTTAGCTCTGCCTTTGTAGGACACTGTGGCAGTCACTGGGAGAACAAGGGAGTTTCAGGTTGCCCGCTGGCCTGGAGGGAGCTGTGGTGGGTAGGGGCATGCAGTTGAGTTCATGGGGGCACTGATAACAGTTCCAGTAAAACTGCACCTATGGCAGCCTGGAGTCACTGTTTGGGGTTGTCCGAGGCTGAGAGTGGGGTTTCGCGGTGGAAGTGTGGCTGGGGAGGACATTGCTTGTGTATGAAGCTGCACTGGGATGAAGGTGATCAGTGGGATGGAGCAGGGACTGAATAGGAACGGGGTCTGCAGAGCCTGCTCCCAGGGAGCCTGAGACACGGTGGCATTTAAAGGAGCGCCCGTAGATGCCTGTAACTGGCATTTTTGGCAGGTGTCAATCGTGATTGATAGCTGCCATGGAGTTGTGTTTTACATTTTAAAGGCTTATTGTTTGGAGACGGGCTCACTGTGCAGTCCTCCGTGGACTGAAACTTGCTGTGTAGATCAGTCTGACCTCCTCTTTACAGAGATCACCAGTCTCTGTTCTGAGTGCTGGAGTTGGCCTGCCTAGGGATTTATTTTATTTACATGTGTGTTTGCCATGTGTATGTAGCACCTCAGAGGCTAGGGCATCAGCACCCCTGGAACTGGAGCTACAGATGGTCCTGATGTGGGTGTTGGGAAGCACACTTAGGTCCTCTGAAGAGTAGCAGGAACTCCTACCTGCTAAGCCATCTCTCCTCTCCCTCCCCACCACCCCCTTTTCTTTTTGAGAAAAGGTTTTATATAGCCCAGACTGAAACTAGATGGCTGAGGATGACCTTGGTCATCTGTCCTGCCTCTATTACTCAAGAGCTGAGATTATAGGCACACCACACACAGGGCAGAGTATGTGCTTAATAATATTTTTAATATTTAATTTTATCCTATATAGGCAATGGGACTTAAGGGTTTGTTTTTGTTTTTGGCATCAGCTTTGTTGAGATCGTAATTTGCTCAGTTCAGCCACAGAAAGCAGATTTAATTATAATTTACTCTTGGCTATCTTAGCTCCCATCAATCACAAGTTTGTTAGCACTAACGTTTTGTCTCCGAGCTGTTCAGGTTTTCATAGTCTTAGTTCTCTTTCCACAGGAGTCCTTCTTCTGGGAGATGCGTATAACTTGAGGCACCCTCTTACTGGTGGAGGAATGACAGTTGCTTTAAAAGATATAAAATTATGGAGGAAACTGTTAAAAGACATTCCTGACCTTTATGATGATGCTGCTATTTTCCAGGTAAGAACCTAGAGTTCTCCTCCCCTAGAATGGCTCAAAATAGATCTGTTGATGGATGAGCAGACTGGGACCCCAGTGGGAATCTATGTATGTGTGGGAAACTTATGGTTCATAATGGTCCTTAGTCTTGTTCAAACTGCATTTTTAATGTCTGTGGTTTAACATGTGTATAGCAGATTGGCCCAGACCATTTTTTAAATTTTATATTATTTTATTTTATTTTTGGTTTTTCGAGACAGAGTTTCTCTGTATAGCCCTGGCTGTCCTGGAATTCTCTCTGTAGACCAGGCTGGCCTCGAACTCAGAAATCTGCCTGCCTCTGCCTCCCAAATGCTGGGATCAAAGGTGTGTGCCACATGCCCTGAGGCCCAGACCATTCTCTGAGCTATAAGCTTAGCTTCAAAATCATGTGACCCATTGCTCTGAAAGAGTTTGGCAGTATTACCTGCAGATAGGCCTTGGGACAGATATTCTTTTGAGGAGATGATAAACATTAGCTTATGCTTTTTTCCCTCCTAACTATGTAATAAATAATATTCTTCGTTTTTAGGCTAAAAAATCATTCTTTTGGTCAAGAAAAAGGACCCATTCCTTTGTTGTGAATGTACTGGCTCAGGCCTTGTATGAATTATTTTCAGCTACAGATGGTAAGTATAGATGGTTTTAAGTGAAATGACTTGTAGATTTTTAAGTTTTCTCAGATAAGGGACTAAATTACCAAAGTTAGTAGTTAGTCTATAACCACACATCACCCGGCTTTACCCACTGCCATGTGGTAGTTCTTTCGGCATCTCAGCATCATGTGTCTGGCACTTCTGGGGGCTGTTGGCATTCCATAGAAAACACCTATAGCAGTATCTCAGGAACATGTTCGTTTGAGTCCTCTGGTCCACACTAGAGCATGTATATCCTCACACGGTAAAATGTTGCTGAAAGCCTTTCTGGCCAGCTATGGAGAAGCAGTGTGGTTTGAGTTTCTTTTGAAGCATTATTTACAACACGAATAGATGCCTCCAGCTGAGGTCGGAGCTTCTTCCCTGCTACTGTGCACAAGAGGCTCGCGCTGCAAACAGCCATGTGCTTTGCTTTGTTTGTTCCGTTATAGACAAGTTGGCCATTCTAGGTTCAGCGTTTATAATAATGAAAATGTGAGATTCTGAGCTAGGTGTGGTGGTGCATGCTTCTTCTCCTAGCAGCCAGGAAGCTGAGGCAGGAGGATTGGGAGAGCAGCCTGAGCTACATACATAGTAAGATCGTATTTCAAAACAAATGATACTCTGGCATTTGCACCCCTCCCCAATCCATGTATTAAACTCGCAAAGTAAAAAATTACTTTAAGAAACAGACAAAAATAAGGTAACCATCTGAGATGCTTCGAGCTCCTTGGTTGAGTTTCTTGGTGCCCATTAGCAGAGAAGGTGGGACTGCTTCTCATAGACTCCAGCCATCCACCCCCTCTTGCTAAACTCACTGTGATCTCTACCAGTCTGGACGAAGTGGAGTGGAAGTTAAAGTGGACAAATGAGAGGAAGAGAGTTCTAAGTTTTGAGTTTTTCTAAGCTATTGTATGTTGCAGTAAATATTAATTGGGGCTTTCTACCCCACCTTACATTTAGTTCCCAAATAAGAGACACAAAGCCTTTCTATTTATAATAAGCTTTAAAGCCCTAGAGCTGGGCAGATATCAACCTTCTCTGCTATTTTGTCTTCTTGTCATTAACTTCAAGATGTCACTTGCTGTGTACTGCCTGAGCCACTCCTACTCCGGACTGGCCAGCCCTCGAGGCCATGAGCTTGTAATTCACATACCCCACCGTGCCTTCTTCCTTCCTCCTCTTTCCTTGGTCTGTCTCAGCCCTGCCTACCTGTCTACTGCCCAGCTACAGGCTATAGGCATCTTTATTCAACTAACAGTTTTAAATTAAGGAGCGAGGTTTACACAACAAAAGCTGGCATATGTCTAGATCTTGGGATACAGAATTTAACATTATAATACATAGCAGCAGACCAAAAACCTACACATATCAACACTGCCACCAACGTTAAAGTAAATAACAGATCTGGGAGGAAAGAACTTTATAGGACAAGAACATACCATGTTTTATCCTTACAAATAACTCCTGTAAAGTCTGTCACTAAATTGTAAATTCCTCCAAGTATGTTTTATACATATATGGAAATGCCATAATGAACCTCTTACTTTATCCAGCTTAAGAAAACTGAATGTTTTACCATGACCAAACAAAGAAAGAAAAAGAAAAATCTAGCCATGGTAGATTTTATCACATGCTTTTGATCCCAGCACTCGGGAGGCAGAGGCAGGCAGATCTCTGAGTTTGAGGCCAGCCTGGTCTACAGAGTGAGTTCCAGAACAGTCGGTGCTATGTAGAGAGACCCTGTCACAAACAAAACAAAAAATTAGTTAATAATTTAAAAAATTATTTATTAGAAATTATTAGAAAAGTCTAGGCACCTTAAGAAAAGCACCCTGACTCTAAACTGTTAAATGGTTGTTAGGCTGTTCCGAAGGCTTCAAAATGCATAAAAGGGTTCCATGGACACACGTTAGCGATTCACTGCTTGATAACCTGATGCCAACGGTATGGCTTAGGCATCTCAGAACTTGGGCATTTTGTTAGAATTATGTTCTTATATATAAGAGCTTACAAAGTATTTGATGTCACTTAACTTAGAACAAAGTCATACGTAATTTAAAAGTAACTTGTAAGACCTAAGTATCAGAATCAATAGAAACAGATCATTCATACTATTACCCTGAGATTACTGATCTGGAACTGTGAAGGAACTCTTGGTTGTTGAATTCTAGGACTGTTTTTTGTTTGTTTGTTTTTGTTTTTCGAGACAGGGTTTCCCTGGCTGTCCCAGAACCCATTTTGTAGACCAGGCTGGCCCCGAACTCAGAAATCCACCCACCTCTGCCTCCCGAGTGCTGGGATTAAAGGTGTGAGCCACCACTGCCCGGCCCTAGGACTGTTAATAATTTCTACGTTTTATTTTAGATTCCTTGCATCAGCTCCGAAAAGCCTGCTTTCTATATTTTAAACTTGGTGGAGAATGTGTGGCCGGTCCCGTTGGGTTGCTTTCTATGTAAGTTCTGAGAGCAGAAAGGAAATGCTCAGTTCATGTGAATCTTTACCCCATGGATATTTACTTAGATTCTATTTCCCATTCATGCCCTAGTCACAAGTGGCCCCAAGAGGCAGTGATGTCTCAGTGGGTACCAGTGCTTGCGGCCCGAATTTGGCATACTTAGTTTGAGCCCTAGAGCCCGTGTAGATGGATAGACAGAGTTGTCCTCTGATCGCCACCTGTGCTATGTAGTGTGTGCCCTGCCTCCAGGTGTTATGCACATGTGTGTGTGCACACAGTAACAAGAGAAAGGATTTAAAAAGGAGCCTCAGGCAATGAGCACTGGGCAGCCCAGTGCTGGACTAGCCTCCTGGTGCAGACACACTGAGAATTGGACTGGGCTGCTGGACCCTTGAGTAACATTGACGGTTGGTTTTCACCTGTGATGTCATCGCTTGTCTGGCCCACAGGATCCAAGAATAACTGAGAACTCTGAATTCAAATATTAATCTTGCAGGCTTGAAATTTAGTAGTAGTTTTGCTAATGCAAACATATACTCGGGAAGTCTGAGAAGGGAAATTCTTCAAGGCACTTATTATTACAGATCTCCAGTCAGATCAGTTCTGAAGCCAAACCCAGATTGCAGTAGGCTTCATTCTGGATCTCATGATTAGTGGTAGAAAACAGCAGGAAAAATAAGACTTGAGTGAGCATGGCCGCCAGCTTCTCAAAGCACTCATTTCTTCTAAGTAGTTTTTTATCATCTTAAAGTTCATTCTTGTCATTGGATGTAACAGGCAGATGAGCTTGCTAAGTCCTCACATGTAGAGTGCATTAAGCTTTTATTGGTGACACATTTGAACCTTTGTGACTAATTTTAACCATGTTTCTTTCCTATTACAGACTGTCTCCTCACCCTCTGGTGTTGATTCGACACTTCTTTTCCGTTGCAATCTACGCCACGTATTTCTGCTTCAAATCAGAGCCGTGGGCTACAAAACCGCGGGCCCTTTTCAGTAGTGGTGCTGTCCTGTACAAAGCGTGTTCTATCATATTTCCTCTCATCTATTCAGAAATGAAGTATCTGGTTCATTGAAAGGGAATCTACGTGCAGTCAAGTCCCTTGGGGCTTGAAGAGGATGTATATAGCATAGAACTGTGTCACTTCCACAGTGGACTGGAGGACCAAGCTTGTGTATAAGCATGTAAATATAAGCCTTACTTTACAGTTGAAAATGAAGGTCAGAGAAGCTAGATGTTTAAAAGGATAATTGTTTCTACAAATCAGTGCTAACACTCAAGTTTTTCTTTTGATTTCAGTATTTGGGGTGACTCATTGGGACAAGCCAATAAAATGAAGAGTAAACTCTTACGTTCTTTTGGTTTTTGTTGTAGACATCTTTATATAGCTTCACGGTCCCAGAAAAGATAACCCAAGTGGGATAGAAAGAGCAGGTGTTAAGCCTGCCAATACCTATTCCTTAGTATGTGTGCATGTGTTTGGGCATGCCTGCTGGGTGTGACACACATGTGGGGGCTGGTCATCTTTACTCTCACGTTACAGTGTATATTTGAGGCGGGTCTCTTGCTCAGCCTGGAGCTCTAGGCAGCTTGTATTTTCTCTGCTAGTTCTAACCACAGGGGCCCTACTAGCTACAGGTTCAGGCAGACTCCTGCCATGTCTCGTCCTAGCAGATGACAGTTCCCTTACACAGGAATTTTCATGGAGAATCAAGTTATGAGTTTGAGGTTTTTTTTTGTTTGTTTGTTTGTTTTGGTTTTTCGAGACCAGGTTTCTCTGTGTAGTCCTGGAACTCACCTTGTAGACCAGGCTGGCCTTGAACTCAGAAATCCACCTGCCTCTGCCTCCCAAGAACTGGGACTAAAGGTGTGTGCCACCATGCCTGGCTGAGTTTGAGTTTTAAAAGTTTATCACTAAACCTTTACAGCCCCACTGCTGGCCCCTACTACCTCCTCGATAGAAAGTCCTATGGCAACTTTGTTGTCTGGCTTGGGCAGAAGCAGCTAGAAGAGCTGGCGCAGGGAGTACTAGAGGACCACAGCATGCAGGATGTGAAGTTTCCTGCTGGGCTCTCAATGAATCTTACAGACCGACAGTGGATGAAGCATCACCCCCCACCCCAGTCTGTTGTGGGGTTTCTTACAGGTGTCAGGTTTTCATCACAAGCAGGGCAACTCAGTCCTGGCAATGCTGTTTTACTGAAGCTCTGGAGTTGCACAAACATCTTTAGAGCATAGATGGATGGCTTCATCCACCAGTTATACTGAGCATTTAGAAGGGGCAAGTACAAAACAGTTCTGCTTCTCCATGATAAAAACGCCTTAGGATGCCATGATTTAAACAGTGTATCAGAGCGGAGAGCCACCTTCCTTAGAGTGGCTGATTCCCACAGAGGAGGAAAATGCAAGTTGCACGAGGAGTCAAGTATCTTTTTCACTTCCAAGTTCATTCTAGTCATAGAACATCCTGTCACTGGAGCAGGAGAACGAAGTCACAGGACTGTTCGGAATTCATCAAAAATGAAGTTAGGCACATGGGCTTCAGCCGCCTGGAATAGTAAGCAGAAGTTCAATCACAGCACTGTAGCTCAAGAAATTCAGTTTTACATATGAAAATTCAAGAAGCGAAAATATCTGTTGGAGGAAGGTGAAGCACTGGAATGAGCCAAGTCACACAGGAAAACTAGGAGACAACCCTTTCATTGCTGGTAGCTGGTTTTAGTGTCTCCTTACTGTGCACCATGACAACACCTGAGGGGGGAGGCCCACCGCCTCTACAAGCAGACTTTGCTCCGAAAGGCACAAGGATCTGGGAGTATGCCAATGAGAGACAATGAGGAGAAACCCAGAGGCCAGAGAACAGGAAGATCTTGAAAGGCCTGCATTCCTTAACAGCTTTGAGTAGGAGGAGGGTGGCATGGAGGTGAGGTGTGGGACTGGAACAGGTGATATCTCTGAGCTAGAGACATTTGAAAAACGTGTGTGTGTGTGTGTGTGTGTGTGTGTGTGTGTGTGTGTGTGTGTGAGAGAGAGAGAGAGAGAGAGAGAGAGAGAGAATGAGCATAAATGTATTAAAGACATTTAAAGAGATTTAAGCATGAGGTAGAACAGGGGTGCTCAGAAACAAGACAAGACTGGATTCAGCTCATCATGGGAAAGGCTGATGGACCTTGCAATCTCATGATACTACTGCAAAATTTAGGCATACCCTTGTACATGGATTGGGGGACATCACACTTATGTATTGTGTATGTTAATCTCTAGCAAGTAAACTCCTACCAGTGCATTTCTGGGACTCTGGGGTAATAACACCATTGAAGCTTTAAAGCACAAAGCTAAGTTCCCCTTAAAGACAGAGGTTGCTATTTTCCCATTCACATCATGAAGAGTAAACCCTTCCAAGCCCAGAGCCCTTGGGAGTCTAGCTTGGTTTCTTGGGAGTCTAGCTTGGTTTGCACCTGGATATAAGTAGGGCTGAGCCTTTCCCAAATGTTTATCCTGCTTGTACTTAACTGCCTGTTAATATCCTTTACCCATCTCCCATCTGAACAGAACATTATCAAGGACATGTCCACTTTTTTTGGTTTATAGGTAATAATAGTTCCTGTTTTATCTCTCTCTTGTTTTTTGTGACTGGGTTTCTCTGTAGTCCTGGCTACCCTGGAACTCACTCTAGGCTGGCCTTGTCTATCCCTTCCTTGCCTGCTCACCTCAAGGAGCTAGCCCTCAAGTGGGTGGAGTGTGGAGGGAGACAGAGGCCCTCCTCTGTGCAGGGAAGACCCGTGCAGTGGAGAGCAGGGCGGAGCTATGAGAGGGCTGAGGCAGCCTACAGGACTGCTGTTCTTATAGCTGTGGGTGGGTCATCACTGTCATCGTTTCCTGTCTATGGCTTACCCTTCGTGGGAGTTTGGTGTAGCGAACATAATCCTCCAGGAAGAGAAGGGCACCCACAGCATCTGCAGGCATTTCAGGCATCTTCTGGCTGTAAAAGAAGTCTGGGTCAGTTAGCTGCTTTGTTATGTTAACAGGGTCTTTCTTGAGCACTACACCAAGTCTAACAAACCCATGGGGCACCACCGGCTTGAGTCCTATGAAGTAATTAACCTGCTCTTATTTAGGAACCAACCCTGCAGGAAACATGCTAGCCAGGAGCTGGTAGGTAGGTCGGGGTAAAGGCCTTTAAAGGTGATGGCCCTGGCTCCATGCCCAGAACCCATGAAGGAAGGAGAACTGGCTCCCCCCAAAGGTTGTCTTCTGACCTCCACATGCTTGCAGTGATGGAACATGCACACATGTGTACACACACAGGCAAAGAGGTGTAATTAGAGAAAAGCAAAGCCAATCCTAACCTCGCCTCTGGCTTATAATATGGTCCTGCAGTTTGTCTAGAGTCTGGACAGACAGGTCTACACTCTAAAGTCATCTATCTCCCTTTGATGTCCTTCAGACTCCATGAGGCAATGTCTGCCAACTTACATTTCCCCATCCTCTTGGCCTTCAGCTACATTTGTTTGCACACCCATTTGAAGTAAATGAGTAGCTGGGACTGGTGGTAACAGACCTGCAATCCCACCTACTCTAAGGTCCACCTGCGTTACAGACTAAATGCAGGGCCGGGCTGGGAAACACTGAGACAATGTCTTCAGGAGCCAAAGGAGGGCTCAGGTTCAGAGCTTTTAGCTGATGCATACAAGGTCATAGCTTCAGAGCTCTAAGCTGATGCATACAAGGTCACAGCATAGCAGAATGATCTGCTATGTTGGCAAAAACAACCAAATGGCAATTGGCTAACTTCATGTTCAGCTAGGTTGACCCTTTCAGGCAGCACAGAGTGGAGCTTGGGACACAGCATCCTAGGGCCATGACTTTTGTCCTATCCTAGGAAACCCACAAGTGAACAGAAGTGAGCAAAGCACTGGCAGAAACTGAAGGTTTTGTTATCTTACAGTGCCTTGTGATTCCTGCTTTGTTACACAGCATGAATGTAGACTTCCCTGGCCTTGACACTGAGGAATCACTTCCTTCCAAGTCTTAGAGGCAGAGCAGCAGGAATGCAGAGAGGTGGAGCCTGCATGGCAGAGGCACAGGTCTGCTGCTTTCTCACCATGTCTCCTATCTCCACCAAGACCCAGGCTTACAGGATAAGCTCTTGGTGCTTGCTCCTTGAGGAGGTCCCTGACTTGTTTGGAAGACCTGAAGCATCCCCCCAGTCCTGTCAGGACAGTAACAAGAGGCATTTGTCCCAAGAGGTCGCAGTCCACTATTTCTGACTGGCCCTCCGTACCTTGTGCACTGCTCCATTGTGGAGCGAATAAACTGGCCGATCAGTGCCAGGAACTGCTCGGTGTACCGGGAGTGGAACTGCTTCAGCAGAGTGAGCAGACCTAGGACTAGTGGTGGCCAGTCAACAGGGTCGGCAGGCTTCCGGCAGACCATGCCTGTGAGGGAACAAGTTACAATATCCAGTGAACTACTTGCTTTTGACAGTGTCCACTAAATATCAACCCTCATCAATATCATCATTGCTGGCAAGCAACTATTTTGTTTGTTTGTTTGTTTGTTTGTTTTTTCGAGACAGGGTTTCTCTGTGTAGCCCTGGCTGTCCTGGAACTCACTCTGTAGACCAGGCTGGCCTTGAACTCAGAAATTCGCCTGCCTCTGCCTCCCAAGTTCTGGGATTAAAGGCGTGCACCACCACGCCCGGCTGGCAGGCGACTATTTTAAGGAAACAGTAATTCTGGGCTACCTTTAAAACTAGCTGTGGAGTTGGTAGAATATTCTAACGGTCTGAAGGGTTTAGTTTTTATCATTACTGTTTATTTTGTTTTGCACTATTAATTCGCTCTCTGGTAGAGACTTAAGATGCACATTAATGTGTATAAGAAAACAAAAATCACTTCAAACTGACATCAGTTAATGGCAGCATAGTATTCTAGATACCCAGAAGCACCTCACTAAGTAGAATCAGCTAAAATCTGGGTTAAAAAGCTTTAAAACCTGTGTTTAACAACAGTTTTGAGTGTTGATGAGGATAGAACCCGCTGAGGTCAAGTGAATGGAAGAAGGGTGGCTCAGATGTGCCCAAACACCACTCTCTGGTCACCCACTTGGGACTTCCTTAAAATCTGGAGACTTGGACCTGCCTGTGTGGCTATGCTGAGGAGGGGGTAACGTTTAGGGCCTCCAGGGGCTCAGGGGCATGTGGGAATGTTAGATGTATAGCAGCTTCCTTAAAGTGTAGCTATAAAGCTACACTTAACAGTACTGCCATGACACAGACAGATCAGTGCATCAGGACAGAATCCAGTTTGACCATCAGATGACCCATGGACTTTCTACAAACACAACAAGCATTTAATACAGAAAGAGAAATCTTGTTAACATGATCCTGAAACTGGATAGCTTTCTGGTGGGGAAAGGGGAAGAGGATGAATCTGCCCCCACATTACACCGGAGGCAAAAAATAACTTGGATGGTTCATAAAACTTAACATAAAAGTTGAAACTACAGAGTTTCTAAAAATGAGCTGGGAAACCAAAGTCTTCGAGAAAACATTTAACAGTCACAGGGACCACTGAGTGAGGCTCATTTCTGTCCCAAAGGCTCAGTGTCCCACTATCATGGGCCCGCCTTTAGTTGGTCCCACCAATATGAACAGGTGGACAGAGTGCCTATGAGCACTTGGTGGGAAGGGGCCAAGATAGAATTCAATCAACACTGTGCCTCCCTCCCGCTGAGGACTGCTAAAGGGCCATGCCTGGCAATAGGTGGCACTAACAGGAACTGTCAGAGGAATAGGGCCTAGAACTAGTGACTGTTTCTGAATGAGAGGAATAAAAAACAAAACAACAAAAACAAAACCAACCAGAAAACAAACCAAAACCAAAAAAACTCCTAAATGTTAGGCTCTAAACAGAATTCACTTTAAAAACATTTTAGGAGAGAGGAAGAAAGATAAAGAAGAGACATTTTGAAGTGTGTAAGAAACCAGTAACCCAGTCTTGCTGGTGGAAGTGTTCTTGTCGTGTTAAGGATTGAACAGCTGTAGTGCTAGGTACTTTTAAAGCCAATTAAGCATTAGAGAGTACTAAAAACAACTTGCTTAGTTAGATGCAAAGTCTAGAGACAGAGGGCGAACCTGGAGTCTCCTAGGTAATTACAGAGATGCTCACAATAAAATGGTTAATAAAAAGTTAGTGGGTCGGGCGTGGTGGCACACACCTTTAATCCCAGCACTCCGGAGGCAGAGGCAGGCGGATTTCTGAGTTTGAGGCCAGCCTGGTCTACAGAGTGAGTTCCAGGACAGCCAGGGCTACACAGAGAAACCCTGTCTCAAAAAACAAATCAAAACAAAATAAAACAAAACAAAAATCAGCCAGGACACCTACATCGAAAGTCTTGGATATGCTTGTAGCAAATGTCCCAGCATGTATTCATGTGTACATTACAGTCTGAGCTGCTCACAGATCAGTCTTGTCTCCTTAACTACACTGTAAAGCCTATGATACAGTTCGGGAGGCAGCAGCACACAGGCGTTTGTACGAATAGAACATGCACATTAAAGAAGTTTCTTTCATACCATAATCAGCTAGGTGGGCACTGACTGAGGAGAACCAAGTAAAGTCGCCTCACACTCTGTAGGAGGCAGGCGCACGTGGCTTATCTGAGCCCACTGTGTATACTCCATCCGTGGTATTCGATTGCAGTGGTGCAATGTCACTAGTGTGTGTATTTGGTTACGAAAAGGTCTGATGTATGACACAGCATTATATTCAGAACTGTGTCTGTAGACACTGACCTACTGTTTGTTAATTTCAAAGCAAAGATTTGGCACCCATCATACCTAGATTTTTGTTATACTGAAGTTTTGGCAACTGCGCGATCAAAAACAGAAAGTTGACAATCGGGAAATAGGGTAATCGCTTCGTTGTTATATAAATCTGGAAAGAGAAAGGTATGAGAGAGTTTCTTCATCTTAGAGTATCACAGAACACAGTTTCAGACAGAAAGCCCTGAGAGCCTCCAACTGAGACAGCTGCATTATCTGCCGCCTATAGAGATGTCCTCACCTGCCACTCTGCACCTACCTACATGCTTTAGTCCTTTAACGCTCCTTGGAAAGAGCGGCTCTGCTCAGAGACTAAAGTTCCCCCGACCCCAATTCTTTTAATATCTCTTGTAAAGGGAGGGGTGAGAGGTGACAGGTAACAGTGGCAGGGGCCAGCAAAATCAAGCGCAGTGAAGCTGTGGGGCTGGGCAGGGCTCAGCAGCTAACCATGGCTGCGCTGCACTCAGTTCCATTCCTAGCACAACCTAGTGGCTCACAATTGTCCTTAACTCTAGTTCCAGGGGACCTGACACACCATCTTTCGGTCTCCTTGAGTATCAGGCACATACATGGTACACATACATACATGCAGGCAAAAACTCATACACACAAAGTACATCTTAAAAAAAAAAAGAGTAGTGAAGGAAATGTACAGCAAAGGGAAAAGACCCAGGAGGCGGGCGGAGCGCAGAGCGTGACAGCAACTGTTGAGGACAAAGCCAAGTCCTCCTCTTTCATAAGCGCCCCCCAGGCTGTCTCCCTCCCAGTTAACATGGCAGGAAACTCAGGGCAGACAAAGCCATGCCATCCCTCAGCTAGCCTTCGGTGCACAGAAGACAGGGAAGCAGGCTGGTTCAGAGCCCAGGCTAGTCACCAACTAGCTCCTCCCACATTGGTGTGGAGGTTGGGGGAGTCCTGGACCCCTTCAAGCCTCAGGTTTCTTGTGTCTGAAGATGGCCTGTTGACGGGGCTCCTTGGTCCAAAGCACTCAATGTCAGCTGCCCTTTAGATCCCTCATCTTAGCTTAATTTTGAGACAGGATCTTATTATTCAATTTAAAATTTCCTAAAGTAATCAGGGTAACCCTCTAGAGAGGCCATGTTTCTGCCTCAACACATGTGAGTAGCCCTGCTAAGGAGGAGACATTGAGAAAGTACAGCTCGGGACAGGTACTGCCCTGCGAGCCCTGGCACTGATGTCTGAGGAACATCAGTGCTTTCTGGAGCTTGGAGCTGTACAATGTGGAGCCTTGCAATTGCAACTCCGTATGGTCAGCAAACAAGACAGTCATGTGACCATCCAAGCCCAAGGCACACCTGCACTGGCACTTTACTTTCAGCATTGTCACATCAGTCTCATAGCCAGGGAGGTGACATCATTTAGAAAAGGTCATAACCTGACAGCATGAGGTTCTGGGGGCTGAATGTAGGTTTCTGGAATATTTTCACATTCATTTGTTATATAGACAAAGTCCCCTTTTGTACCACTCAGCCCTGTACCCCAACCCCATTTTATATTTCAGTCATTAACCTTATTCAGGGGGTTGTGAATGCCAGCTGCCTCCAGATAGGCTGTGATTTCATATAAGAGTGTGTTATCTTCTTTGGGGTAAGGAAGCGAAGGGTCCCGGTAGTGGGCTTCGATGTCGGCCAGGAGAGCCCTAATGGAGGAGAGACGCAGCAATGAACACGAGCGGGCAGCTGAGCTTACACATCTGTAACCAACTCTCATCCTTCTGCCTCCCAGGGCGCAGGCCTCTGACTGAGTGTCACTGTGAGATCTTACCCAGAGTCTCTTAGCTCTTGGGGTCAAGCTAAACCAAGTGGTTTCACTACTGAGATCATGAAAACAAATTATTAACTTGTGTGTGTGTGTGCACGCGCCCATGGAAGCCAGGTGAGGGTCTCTGATCCCCTGGAGCTAGGGTGGCAGGTGGTTGTCAGCCATCTGACAGGGCGCTGGGAACCATACGCTGGTCCTCTGAAAGAGCAACAGTGCTCCTCCTGCTGAGCGGCTCTCCAGCCCCTCCTCGCTCAGCTGGTTTAAGAACGGCTGGACTGTTTCTAAGACCCGGTTTGTAAGAAGAGCTGACTTGGGTGGAGAGGCTTGCATTGTTTATCTGCACAGAAAGAAAGGGGAACGGCTGTTTGGGGGGCAGGGGATGTCTGTAGCACAGGATATGGCATGTTAGCCTGCTTTCTCCTCTCTCTGGGGAACCACTGCTTAGTTCTTTAGATTTCTACTTTTAGAGATTCTATTAACAACCTAGTAGTGACGCTGTGCATTATGTGAGCAATACCTGTTAAAACCCCAAGGCCTCAAATGAACAGGATGTTAACCTGGGTGCTGGGAGAGTGGGCTGTCTCAACCCTGGCACTTACTTATTCAGATTATCCAGGGCAGCTGCCAGATGTCTGGAATCAAATCGACAGGAAGAGTTTAGCTCATTGGCGATCTGTTGTCTCAGGATCTGCATCTGTCCAACCTGAGAACAAGAGAGGGGGGAGAGGTAGCACATGGGGCACTTGAGGGCAATCAGCAGTGTGCCCATCACCCTGGCAAGACATCCAGGGAGGTGCCTTTGGTTGTCACCTGTCTGCTATACTCTTTGTCTCCCAGGTAGCCATGGCAACTTTGGTGTCCTGTGAATGTCTCTGGCTATGCTCTCTACCACCCGAGCAATAGTCGCACAGCAGCTTCCTATCTGTAATAACGATTTTTAGCACCAGGGAGCAGTTCAGGCTTCACTGCACCCTCACTGATTCTAAACGAAGCTGCTTTCATCTGTATAATCAATTGCCTCATTTGTCTTTATTCCTTACTTCCAAAGGCATCATAGCATCTGGATACTCTATGCACCCAAAGACTCCTGCTTGACATGTACGCAGGCAGACACAGCAGGGAGAGGAAGAGATGCACTGTTGTAATACCATGAGGAATAAACTTGATCTGTAAATCGACAGACCAGAGCACTGCATGGACTTGGAGGAAAATTCCCATTTCTTGTTCAGAAGCACCTCTGCCTGGAGGGACTGTGTTAAACACGTGGGGAGCTGTGGGTCCACCCATGGAAAGCCCGGTCTGTGGCAGCTCCAGAGGGAAGGACAAAGGAACGAACGGTGTGGGAAACAAGAAGAAATCATGGAAGTCCAGCTTCAATGACAAAAGGAAGGAAGAGGTTTTCATAAACCATAAAGTCGTAGGAAAATAATAAGTTATAAACCGTGGTGTTGATTATCCCTGCTCTTCAAAGCGTACTTTCTTACACAGTATTGATTAGCCTGCTCCCACAGCATACCTTCATTATAGCCTCCAGGTAGGCACTCCAGATCTTCTGTGTTTTGGTGATGGCAGAAAGATAAACTTTACTTGAATTTGCTGAAAGTTAAAATATACTCTTAATTCAGTCAATCCAGGAAGGCCACAGTACCTTCCTGTCTGCCTTGGGGAGTCTCAGGACACTTACCCACTATGCTCTTTAGAGGGTTAACAGCATTCATGAGCATCTTTAAAGTTTCTTGAACAGTTCTCTCTTTCAGGATAATTTTCTGAAACATACTGAGGAAATTCTACAAACAAGAAGTCACAATCAAAATGCAAACGTAACCAACCAACACTCCCGTTAGCACAGATGCTGTGACAACTGCATCTGCCTGGGCCACGTGGCCTCCAAATGGGAAGGCAGCAGGTACTCAGGTTTCTACTAAAGACAGAAGCTACGAGGAGGAGTTAAGGCTTCAAACACAAGTCTCGCTTTCCCAAGTTGAAATTAACTAAAGCAATCTACCTAAAAAATTACAACACTGGTCAAAGAAGCTGTAGCCTACTCTCAACTCTTATCTATCTAGTAAAATCATCCATGCCTCACACAGCATGGGAAGTCACAGAGAGCAGTGAGCTCAATTTGTGAGGTGAGATCGGCTGCTATTCTTCCCAGACAGAAACCAGATGTGAGGTCTGTAGCAGGCAGTCTTTGTCTACTTGGCAGGGCTCAGAACCACCAAGTGTGTCCGAATGTTTCCAGAGAAGCTTAATAGCAAAGGGAAGACCCACTCTGAACAGAGGCAACCCTATCCCAAAAGCTGGGGTTCAAGACTGACTTAGGATAGAGAGTAGGCCAAGCAGACGTCCATCAATATCTGCTTCCTAGCGACACAGGAGCTGTGAGCAGATGACTCATACTCTGTGACCACACACTCTGTGACCAATCTGGGTGCCAGGCCGTCCTTACCATGATGGACTAGAGTCTCAAAGCGGGACCCATGACATAGCCTTCCTTCCTTAAGTTGCTCTCGGTAGACATTTTACCACAGCAATGACAGCAGTGACTGGTGGGGGGCCAGGCTCACCTGCAGCTCTTTCACAATCATGAAGCACAGAAGCCTATCCAATCCATTCAGACCAAAAGTCCCCAAGGTGGTCTGGATTTCTGAGAAGAGGCGACTGCTGGTCACTTCTTGATGAGTTCTCATGTCATACCAAGTGTTCAGCTGGTCTATGTAACATGTCATTCTAAAGCAAAAGGGAAATCAGAAGTCCCAGCAGCTCAGAGGTATGGGATAGCCCAGGGCACTGGTGACATGACTTCTGTTTTAGACAGTCTTACCGAGTAGTATGGTATACCCTGGGCTCACACCAGTCCCACCCCAACCTTCTGATGCATTGCAGGGGAGCAGGTACTGCTGGTTACGACTCGTGTTTCCTCACTTCTGGCCAGGTATTCTACCCTGTCTGCCTGATGACTGCCCGATGCCCCAGAACATTCTACCCTGTCTGCTCCTTCCCCACTGCACGCACCATTCCTGGCTTTATGTATTTCACTGGGCTGAGAGCTACTACTGGGAACCAAACAGAGAAGACAAAGGGAAGTTCCGCTGCCAGGTTGGAGGACTTCAGGGCCCGCTGCCTTCCTACATGTGCTTCGTAAAATGTCCATGGACCGAGGACAAATGAGAGCCTAGAACCAATTTGGTGACAGGAAGCTTAGAGTCTTTGAGTGGTGACATGGGAGGGAAGGTAAAGCCCATTAAACGGTGATGCCTATCTTCTTGGCACCCTTCAGCAACTCATCTTGGTCTGGGCAATGGAGTATGGTGACAATAGTGGCAAAGAGCACCATCATCTACTGAGCACTCAGTGTCATCCTGTCACCCACCCCTGTAACAGCCCTGTGAAATACAAGCCAGCTAACCTCCATTTTAGCCAAGGCGATGATGGAGTGGCAGATAGGCCTGCTCCCAAGATTATATAATTTCAAACCTTTGGTTCTCAAGCTCCTGAAGGGCCCTGAGTAACTAGTGGACCCTGTAGAAGGCACGGGTGTCCTCGTCCTACCCTAGGTCATTACAGCAGGAGGGGGGGTGAACTGGCCTCCGCAGGCCAGATGAGCTCTACACACGCGGGCCTTATGCTATAAACACCATGCACCATACACACATGAGGCTTAAGGAGCTGACAGTCTCAAGAGCCAGGACTTAGACTTGAAAGTAAATGTGATACATCCTTTATGTGCAGGCCCAGGGTGTCCTGTCACCTGGTGCCAGCACTCTGAATGGGACACTTGAGAGGAACCTAGCTCTGATGATGAATTTCCAGCCACGTCAAATCTCTGCTAAAAGTATGAGCAGGTTACTAGGCAGGGTAGAGTTCTACAAGGGCTCAGTGGTTCCAGCTACCTACACAAAGAACTATTTATTTTCTTGCCAGTGACAGAAAGAATATATATCTGCTAGAAATCTCAGAAAGTTCACCTACAGTTGACCGACTTTCATCAATCTTGAGGGACAAAGGAAGCCGAGACTAGCAGGCAGTATGGAGTGTTTAAGGAAGGCATATGCTTTTAGTAAGACAAGGGTAGGCGGGGAAAGACAGGAACCTTCCTTTCTGGGAAAGCCTGCCTATCATGAGCCTCTGTGAGCATATGCCCAGGGGTAAACTGAGTCACAAGACACACACCTGCTCTTTCCGCAGGAGGTCACCACAAACTCCTTCATCTGAGGCTCCAAGGTAGAGGAAATGGGTTTGGCTGGATCTACTGAGTGGCTCTGTGTTACTCGGCAATAGTTTTAATCACATGAGATTTTCCCCAGAGCCTGCTGAAGGCTGAACCTATGTGATAAGGGCACGGACTGACTGTCCACAAAGCTTGTATGGCGTGCCCTTGACTGGCACAGTGCTTTGGGGGCTGGGGCCTGGTATGATCTAGGTATGTGCTTTTGTGCATGGATTTCATCTGTAAAGTGGTAACAGCAGCAAGGCCTGCCACCTAAGACACAGTAAGGAGTGAGTATGCAGACTCGGGGGACATGCTAAGAAGGGACAGGGCCAGTGCTCAGTAGATAATGGCTCTTACTAAGTGCTTGGGTACTGGACTAAGGATAAGGGAGCACACACCAGTGACACAGGCACGGATGTTGAGAGGACTGAAGCCCAGCCGCACTCAGAAACACTTACTTTGGGTCTGTGATCCGCAAGATTTCTCTGCAGAGTCGACCAATAAATGTTATAGACTCATCCACAGGCGCGAACTTCGGGATTGGTATATGAGTGGATTGGTACATACTCTGCCAGTCTTGGATCTAGAAAACAAAATCATAAATGTCTAGTTCAATTCTGATAGTGTAATGTGTTATCTTTTCTTTACATAATCTTACAAGCAGTTCGTGAAGAGGAACAATTAAGTGTTCCTTGGTTTTGAAGAGAAAACATTTTAAATCGCCACCAAAGGCCTCCTCAAACGATACCCAGGACATGAAAAGGAAGTAAGGGCTAGAGGCGTGGCTGAGTGCACAGAGCATGTGCCCAGCACAAACTCAGGGTTCCGCCTAAGCACCTCATCAGCCAGGTACAGTGATGCAGGCCTGTAACCCCACCACTAGGGAGGTGGAGATGGGAGGACGGAAAGTTCAAGGTCACTCTTGGCTCAATGGTGATTGGGAGGCCAGCTGTGCTGCAGAAAAGTGAGAAGTAAGAGATGGAGGAACGTGGGTTTTTTTTTTTTTTTGTCTTGTGAGTTGAGACGGACAATGAAATCTAGAGATGTAAACGATCATAAACTTCAACAATCTTTTGCAAGTGTCACCTGCATGTGTCAGCCTTGTTAAATGCTGTGTAAAAGCAGTGGCAATTGACTTTGTTGATATTTTGTGGTTCATTAGATATAAAAAACAACTTTCATAGCTATTTTTCAAAGAAGATACACACAGCCCATAAACAGACAGCCATTAGGGAAGCAAGCATCCAAACCAGGTCCCTTCCCACCCCACAAGGCTCAGAAGTGGAGAGTGGCAAGTGCTGGCTGGGGCATGAGGGAGGCGGACACCCATGCCCTG
>NC_034606.1:25156675-25201438 GCF_900095145.1 Mus pahari
GAGGGAGGGAGGCCTGTAGTGCTGCTGTGGACGGACTGGAGGTTCCTCCACAAGCCAAACAGCATCACGTGGTCATGAGAGGTCTCAAGGTTCCCACTCTCAAGACCCTGTGTTCTAATGAGCACAGCAGCTGCTGCTAAGGCCACTTAGTGACATCTGCTTTCTCCTGACACAGAGCTGCCTGAGGACAGGTTCTATGCCCACTCTGCTCTTATCAGCAAGTCTCTGAAGGGGCTCTGCGGGACTCAACGGTTTTCAGTAGCATTATTTAGATGAAAAGCAACAACATCAAAACTTTCTTGTTGGTATTGCTGAGATGTGGAGTGTGTATTTTAAATATGAGAGATAACAGATATAGTCAAGAATTTAAAAAAACTTGTTCAGTACCTTTGTTCTTAAGAAGTTATTACACTCCTGTTCCACGTTATAATTTATAATACGAGAAACTTCCTCCTGCCAAATCTTCAGACCGTAAATGCTGACGTAGTCCTGTATATACTCAAAGGATCGATGGAACCCATCCATGGTGGCCCCCAGCTCTTTCAGCTTGGGCATCAACTCACTTGGCTACACAGAAGACGACAGGAAAACTATCAACAGTTAGAGTAAACTGTCAACACCAACCCCTCTGTTAGACCCTAACTGACACACTAAGGCACTACAGTCATGGGTTTAGACATAGTCAAAGCTTTAGAAAGGTTTCCTCCTGCAGCCAGGCTGACTGGCAGGTAGTGCTGTTAGACACCCTGCCAAGAACAAACATCACTCATTTGGGAAGGAAGCCTCATGCAAAGGATATAAAGATGAACACTGATGGTTTCAACAGTATCGATTTATGAACACATCTAATATTGTACACCTAACACTTAAGTTGAATTTGTTGAAGTGAAACATTCCTTACACAAAAATCTCTGGCCCATTCATTTTTCTCTTTAGAAAAATTTACCATACTTTTAAATAGATAATGCAAACTCATAAAAAAAAATCAGTCTTTCCAGTTTCTATCTGTATTATGGTAAACAAGTTCTTTGGACAGTAAGTAATTCTTGGTCATAAGCATCAATTCAGTTCTTAAACACAGGATGAGCAGAGAGAATTCATTTTAAAAGGGATTATTATTTTTTTTTTTTTTGGAGTGGATTATAGAAAGAATCAAGAGCATATAACTTGTTACCAGAAAGCATATATTGGCTATGAGAATAGGAGAGAGAAGGCCCTGTCTTGTTCAGAATGGTGTCCCAGTGCACTCTGGGAGCTGAGTGACAGGTCAATTTTGGGCATGTGTACCTTGGCACGAGGGTTGAATATCAGTCCCCGGTGGAGGGCGAAAGCCACGCGTTTAACCAGCTCTTTCCTTATTCCGTCTTCCAGCAACTGCTTGGGATCCACCTAAGTGCAGATCAAAGGCATTTGACGGCAGGTGGTGGCTCAGAGGGTCTGCAGTGCAGCATTTACTGACCTCATCTCTAAGTGATCTGCATTTGTAAGATTCTGTCCCTAATCATATTTAGAGAGGTAGGCTGAATATAGGACTCTGTTCAGCTCAGTAAGCCTCATGGTAATTTTATAATGTACTACCAAGCTGACAGATATGGACAGTTTTTAACTGCTTTACATTTTAATTATTTCATTAAATGTGAAGTGTCGTTTCATACAGCCAGCAGGAGATGGTGAGATAAAATTCCAAGTTCAGATCATATGGTCATCTTTAATTATGAGCAACCAGGGTTATAAAGTTTCTTTTTCTTCCATCAACAAATGGGTAGAAATGAAAGTTTTGAGCAGAACAAGATAGCCACATTCCTACCCGTTCCACATGTAATTACCAGAAAATCAAACAAATCGCCACAGGACACACAGAGCAGCGCTCAACCCTTACCTTGATAATGCCCACCAGGGTCGTTTTCATCATCAAGATGCCCTCGGTAAAGATGGAGATGGCGTGAGTGAGTTTGGCAACCTTTAACAGAGAGAGGGGGAGGGGAGATGAAATATATCACAGGGAAGAGTCCTCACCTCTATGCAAGGCTAAACAACTGGCCAAAAGTACTGCACAGGGCAAAGGCAGCAGTGTGTGGCTGTGCAAAGGACACTGGTGTGCCCGTGCCTGGGAGGGACGTGAGGCTCTGTGAGGGACAGCCTCTGAGAGCAGTTCTTCGTCCTTTAACATAGCACTTCTCTCTCTGGCTTCTGTTTCTCAGGTCTAAACTTCAGAGCTGGCCTCAAGATAAGCTGCCACTGCCTAGCTTCCTAGGTGTATTCAGAGCATTTTCACTTAACAATATGGTTAATTTACAATAGATAGGCTTATTGAGATGTGATTGTAGCTCGAGTATCGCATGCACAAAGGAGGAGTGTGGATGTGGAAAGTCAGGTCTTGGAACACAGGAGGAACATTGTCTGACAATGACAGAATGTTCAAGAGAAAAGAGCTCCGTCTCTACAGAGAACTTGGGTGGGGAGGGCTCTCAGAGACACTTGGGAAACATCAAGAGCACTAAAGACTGCAACCAAGTGATCGTTGAGAGTGCAAGAACACAACCACAGGTGGTCTGCTGGGATCCCGGATATGCCAGGAGCCACTGGCCCGGGATGTTTCATGTTGGTGCTTCAAATATCAAAGCCAGAAGTCAAGGGTATGGCACCTCGTATCTCGGGCCAAGCTGAGCGTAGTCCCGCAGCTTGTCCTTGTCCAGGCGTGTAGGCACTTCGATGATGTCATGGGTCTGAAGCTTTATGATCTTCAGGAGAGATGTGAACATGCTTTCTGGAATGATCTGTAAAACCTTTGATGAAAAGACCAGGAAGAAATACAATTAAGTAGCTATATGGGTTTTTTTTTTTTGTTTTTTTTTTTTAGCTGATGAACAAGGAAGATGAGAGCAAGGTTCCAGTGTATAGGATGGCAGTTTATGTAAGGAGAGGTGCTGAGAAACTTAAAAGAACTAGTTCGAAAACTGTTAGAAGGGTGTAAGACTTTTACACCTGTAAACACCTTTAATCTCAGCACCAAGGAGGCAGAGGCAGGAAAATCTCTTGTGAGTTCACGGCCATCCTGGTCCACACAGCAAGTTCCAGGACAGCCAGAGCTACATAGTAAGCTGTCTCATAACAACTGCTAGAAAAACAAGCTCATGCCTTCCCACCACTGCCCAAGATGCCAGTACTGTGTAGGGAGGGTCTCAGTCAGTGCGTGACACAGACTGACTTTGAACTCAGACATGGCTGGGTCCTGGATCCATCACAAATGATTGGAGCAAGGACCAAGATTCTCCTGAAGACCCAAACTAGGTTCTGGTAAGAGAATGTGAGCTGTGATCTGCCTCTGAGCAGCCAGCTCTGCCCCTGAAGAGGCTACGTCACCTCTGCTCCTCAGCTTCTGCAACTCTGAGGCCAGAGCATGTGGAAACCAGTGTGACTCCTTACAAAGTAAGGCACACGTGTGTGTCTGCAGCTTCAGTAAGATATGGTAATATCTGGACATTTCTGGGAAGAAACCTGAACAACACGAAGCTGTGCCAGGGCACTGTTTATTTAAGGAAGCAGCTACCAGAGGCAGTCCTTACCTTTCTCACGTACGACACCAACTCTCCTGAGTAATACTGAGACACACTGAGGAGGTCAGGGCTATTTGCTTGATTAATACGCAGCAGGGGAAGGTCAAGGGCGGAGGCAAGCTGGAAGGAAACAGCACATATCTGTTTCTTGCTTCATAAACACCCTAGAAACCTCTTTTCCCAAAGTGGAACTTACAACTCAACATTTGTGCTTTGCCCAATAGAGGGAACCAATTAGAAAGCCTCAGCAAAGTGTCAAACAGGTTCTGACAATACATTAAAAAAACAAAACAAAACAAAAACCCTGCAGTCATCTACTATGGCAGTGCTTCTCCCACTGACAGCTGGCAGTACTGGGAACGCGTGAGACATCAGTTACCAGACCTACTCCAGACTGACTTAGCCATGTGAGAGCGGGGTGGAGGAGCTGTCGTGCTTCTGATGCACCCGAAGCTGGAGAGCTGCTATTCCACGGACGCCCCTTGCATTCCAGACGCTTTTTTCACCAAAGAAGCTGTTATGTGGCTCCAGTACACAGGTCTCTAACCCAGGCATACAGATCAACCATGTACTAATAACGAGCCATAGATTTACTTTAAAACATTCATAATTCTTTTACCATTTATTAAAGATGAAAGTAAATGTGCATACTAATGAGATGGAGATTCATTTTTACATAGAGAACTAAATCCTGGCAAGAACCCTTGATGCTGCCTCTGATGAAACGTTTGATAAATTTTAGTGCCAAGTGGATAGATAGCATCATACCCTGACCAATGACTGCAGAGCAAAGCTGATTTTTTCTTCTGCCAGAGGATGGATGTCGGCATTCCCTGCTTACCTTTAGGAACGTGGCTCTGAGTTTGGTAACCATGGATGGGTTTACCCTTATGCTTTCTTGCATGATGGATGTGAAACTGTAAAGAGGGATGGACATGTGGTAAGCAGACGAACTTCCTCCCTCACCACAGGCAAACATTAGTGTGTCCACAGTACCTGTCAATTAACTGCCAGGCAAAAGAAAGGTCCCCGACGATCTGCATTGTGATCAGGACTTCCTCCTTGATGTTGATGGTTCTGATCATTTGATGGAGAAACTTTCGGGTGTCAGCTAGAAACTGGCAAACTTGTAGATTTGATTCCAACTGGTGAAACTCCTGAACCTATGTTATACAGATCCATTTAATGAAACAATTCAATGCATCTTCTCTCTTAAAAATACTTCAAATAAAGTACAGCACTCACAAATACCTTCTTGGCATATTTTTCATTTCAAATTAAGCTTCAGAAATCTATAAAGCAAGTTCTAAGGAAGTACACAAGTATCTAGGGTTGGAGAGCAGTCCCTGCTCTTAACCCCTGCACAGAAACTGATAAGTCAGCATGCTCTTCTCCCATTTTACAAGAAATAATACATCCTGGGAAACAGCTTCCTTCCTGAGTGCCCACACTACGACTGCAGTGACTTAGAGCACAGCTGCCACAGTACACCACGAGGTTCCTGCTGCTTCTTTAATGGTCTCAAATTCTCATGTGTCACTCAAGAGGCCTGGGCTATATGCCTATATAAATTAGGCTAAAACCAAACCAAAACAACAATTGGGGTTTATAAAGCTGTTTAGAGTTGTGCCACAGACTAAAACACCCCCAAACAAGTCTCTGGAGTGAGATGTTCTGAGCTAGCTGGAGGTGTAAGGTGGAATTGCTATTTAGTAACCATCAGGATAATCTCAAAGAAATACAAAGAAACTCTGGCAAGTGGAAACTATTAATTATACCAATAGACGGACTATGGCTGATGTTTTAAATGACGAGTCTGAGGTAAGAGTCTGACAAGATTATTTCATATTAACTGACAATTAAATGTTTAAGAATGGCGAGGTAGGCCAGCCTGGTCTACAGAGTGAGTTCCAGGACAGCCAGGGCTACACAGAGAAACCCTGTCTCAAAAAATACCCCCCCCCCCAAAAAAAAAAGGAATGGTGAGGCAGAGTAACTTCTTTGGTTACAGTCATTTTTGAGTATATAAAAAAAATTAAACATTCCAGAAAAAAAGTTGACCATTTACACAGATAACATCATTATATAACCACTTTACTTTTTGTTTAGTATTTTCCCACAAAGGTACACATATTTTACATACCTAATAGATGGCACAGACCTACAATTTTTTTTTTTACACCTTATCACAATCTCCTCAATATCTTCAGATTATTTTCATAATTTGGCTTTTAAAACATATTTGTCAAGTTCAGATTTGTGATTCTTGCTACAGCTCTACTTGTGCTGACCACTCAGTCATCCTAATTTTACAACCGTGAGAGTGACACCACAGGGTTGCTTCGGATGATGTATTGTGTTAGATACAGCTTTATGAGCAAAGTAATAGGTGGATCACAGCCTATAACTTGTGACCTAAGACACCATATCAATATTTTAAAAATTACTCCTCATTGCGTGCAAATGCATGCATGTGTGTGTCTGTATGTGAGCAACTGTAGGAGTGCAGGTGCTCAGAGGCCAGAGACAGGGAGGAGTCGGGGCTGGGGCCTGGAGGAGTCGGAGCTGGGCCTGGAGAAGTCAGAGCTGGAGTGACAGGTGGTGTGAGCTCCTGACAGTGGCTGGGAGTGGACTTGCATCCTCTGAAGGAGCAGGCCGACCTACCCTCTTAACTGCTGAGCCGACTGTCCAGTCCAAGTCCTGTGGTTTAAAAGGACGGTCTTACCTCTTCCAGAGCTTGTATTAGTTGCACAGTTTTTCTGCCTGCAGCAGTAGAATCATCATAATTGAGAGACAGTATTTGTTTTGAGATCTCTCTGAACCAAGCTTGAAGATTTTCTATTAACACAGAAACAAGGCAAACATGAGACCCAGATCCCTGTAGCTCTGACTTAACTCATCTTGTACAAATGGAGGTTTCCTAGTACTTTACCAGTGACTGACATCACTCCCAACAACACTCCAACCATCAACAGCAACGTGGAGGCACATGCCAAAGGGTTACATTTCTGCATGGTCAGCCTACTCTGTGACGTGGCCACTCAGGGACTAAAGGCCCGTACTTCAGTTCAAATGGTAAGTGCTCAGGTGCTCATGGACACTGAGGGGTCAGGAGGGCACTGACTGTTGGACAGGACACTGAGTTCCTGAGGAGTGTTCTGGAGAACTGAAGGTGAATAAAGATTTGGGTTCTCAGGAATGAAGAAAGTTATCTATCAGAGCGAAGGACAAACACAAACAGAGGCTTCTCGGAAAGGAGGAGAGC
The DNA here is from genome assembly GCF_900095145.1 of Mus pahari. Taxonomy (NCBI): domain Eukaryota; kingdom Metazoa; phylum Chordata; class Mammalia; order Rodentia; family Muridae; genus Mus; species Mus pahari. Next base: position 25,163,498 of record NC_034606.1, read on the forward strand.
AACATGTCAGAACTGCGAGGTACAAGCAGAGAGTTGTGGGAATTCTGACAGTTTAAGGGATGCCATTAGTACTTATGACTTGAATGGGTAGAGTGATGGCTAACCTTGACCATCAGCCTGACCGGGTTAGAACAACCTACGAGACACTCCTCTGGGTGTTTCTGTGAGGCTTTTCCAGAGAGGTTAACTGAGGAGGGAAGACCCGCTCTGAGTGTAGGCCGCACCATCTCACTGGCTGAGACAGACTTAATAAAAGCAGAAAGTGAGCTGAGACCAGCACTTACCCCTCTCCTCTTCCTGCTCAGAGGCCTCGCTGAACCTGTGCTTCCACACCGGCTCTGCCACGATGGACTGTGCCCTCAAACTGTGACCCACAATACACCTTCCCTTCCCTAAGTTTCCTTTGCCCGGTATTCTCTGACAGCAATGAAGATATCAACAGCCAATTTCTAAGGCTTCAATAATATAAACACTTATCTCAAACACACCCATAACTCCTCTTTAGCAATTACCGTTTTTCTCCACTCGTGTTAGCGGCTTCACCCCTGAAAAGACGTCAGCAAGCTCGGTCATGCGCTCAGAGCCCTCCTTCTTGTAATGTTCCCACTTGGACTGTTTCTCGGAAAGCATTTGCTTGAACATCTGTTGTCAGGATGGAAATATTTATTTACTTAAGAGGAAACCCAGATCTGACAGTTTACAAAGAGATACACACACACACACACACACACACACACACACACACACTTCATGACACACACACATACATACATATATATTTATATAAATAAAGACAAATTCTCTACAAAGATGGTGTTCAGGATGCTCCTTTAGATACCAGATAGGCATGGAGTTCACCAGCCTAATCCTTTTCACAGATTTGAATAAAGGCCANTCGTCTTTGTCCAGCTGGCCATTTTCCTGTGGCCTGGCACCTCTTTAACAGCTCATTAGACACAGAGGACAGCTCTCCCTTTTGAATCTCTCTTCTCAAACGATCCAGGCAATAGAAGCAGGCTGTACTATCAATGTGGCCACTTTTAAAGACACACACACACACACACACACACACACACACACACACACGAAATTACAGTGACCCTGAACATACACATCAGTCTCTCTCTCTCTCTCTCTCTCTCTCTCTCTTTCTCTCTCTCTCTCTCTCTCTCTCTCTCTTTTTCCACAACTGCATTTGGTACAGTAAGATTTTATTTGAATATTTACAATATAAATATTTTAATCACTAAGTTCTTCTTCATCACTGAAGCATGCGCTTTTCTTTATTCTTGGTCGTCTAGAATCATCTGAGGTCGAGGGACCCCCTGGGTTGGGTCTCCATTTGCTTTGCTCTTCTTCAGTTTTGGCCTGCTGGAACACTATGGCCTGATTCAGACTGTCCAGAGCCGGGTCCTCCCCTTCCTCTTCACTCACTTCTACTTCCTCAATTTCTTCTTCCGGTTCAGGGACTTTCTTTTTCTTCTTCTTCTCTTTCTTCTTTGGAGGCTCACGTTCTCCAAGCATATTTTTAGGACAGGCATAACTTAGGTGTCCACTTTCCCCACATTCATATCAAAGTAGTTTCGCCTACAGATGAACTCAGCCGCTCTTCCATCTGACTCCATCTCTTAACATCACTATATTAAAATCTGAAGTGGAAAGCCAGCCAGCTGTTCCCAGGCCTTGAAGGCTCAATTCAGAAGGTCTTGGGCAGGCAGCACTTAAAAATGAAATGAAATTTGTGACTACTGCCCTGTGGCCTTTTCTAGAGAATCATTCCCATGATTGCAATTTAGTCATGGGAGGGTTGAGCATCTCTTGCCAGAGGACAAGGTAATGAACTACATCACCTATGTAAGCTCCCTCTTGCTCCCAGACTTCCTCTATGACATGTAAGCCCAAGCAGCATAGAGTTGGCTAGTGGAGAAAACATAACTAGTGGCTGTTTTTCTCTCTCTAGGAAGCAAAACTACAAAAACCATACAGATATCTAATCAAACAACACACAAAAGCACAGGAGTTTTACACTGTGCCCTTATGAGATAACAAGCATGGGCACTAACTCTCTCTTAAGAGTCCGATGGTCAGCATCATAAGGACCCTGAGACCACCTGCAGGGGAGAGACCAATGCTAGGTCAGACTGTGGAGGAAGAGTCCTAGTCATCCAGACGGGACACGTCACCAATGAACAACACGTAAGAGGAGGAGGAGCACCGAGCTTATCTAAGGACTCTACCCTGGCTGTCCGAATGCCTGGGAGAAACCGATGTCATTGAACAGTGGCAAAGCAACACCACAAAACAATCTTGATTACAGGCTGAGAGGCTTCAGGCCTCCTCTAAGCTTCTCATTGAACCCAAGGGGTTCCTGGTTGCTAGGACAGAACTGGGGGTGGAGCAGGACCTTTGCGTCCATTTGTTGAAAACACTGTATTTACTGCGTGTGCACAGATGATGTGTGTGAGAGTGTGCACACACATGCTAAAGGTCGAGTGCAGCAGTTCTCAGGCCTGAACTCACGTTATGAAGCTGGCATTGCAAGCCCAGCCACTCAAGTAAGACGGTAACCATTCACAAAGAGGAGAGGAAACACAGGTCTAGGCCCTGCACTTTCCAGTAGGCTGGGAAGTAGTTCTAGGCCAGTGAGAGCATTGCGGAAGCAGGAAATCAAGTCAGAGAGTGAGCTGCAGTGTCACAAGTCAGACCACTTGTGCTCAGTCCCCAGCTTCCGTCTTTCCAGCACCTGTCACAAAGCACTGTGCTCCTCCAGTCTCTCTTTGCTTTTCTCCCTATGTGAATTGACAGAAGCAAGCTGCTTCCACAGTCCAGTGAACTGACTGTTGCTAGAGATGCAGACTTAATTAGTCAGATAGTTCATGCCTGATAGGTAGCCAAGATAATATATTCTTAAAGGACCAGTGTTTTTAGTGGGTTGGCTGGATGCTGCTTATATTCTAATGCTAATTTTCCCCTCCCCAAACAAGTGACCCTGCCCCCAGTTAATTCTGATTGGTAAATAAAGGTGCCAACCAATAGCTGGGTAGAAGAGACATAGGTAGGGTTTAGGTTTTGTGGGCTTGGGATTGGAGTGGATAAAGAAGAAGGTGCAGGGGGAGGGGGAAGGAGAAGTGGTTATGGGTTAAGAGTCAAGACAGCAGAGCCCTGGGCTGCCCAGTTGGAGTTAAGAGCAGCCCAGATGCAATACCTTGGGGTTATCAAAAGGAAAATAGATTCTAACAGCATGGAGAGCAGGCAGCTGCCCAGTTATTGTACTGATTAAGGCATAGTATAAATATAAATGCTATGATTGTGTCTTTCATCCAGGAACTTAGTGATCTAAGGTGAGGTAGAGACCTCAGGCCAGGGTTTAACATCCACTACAAGTGCTGTATGTGACTGGTGTTATGGAGCAAGGCTGGACTGTCGCCCCTTCCTTTGGTACCACTATGGCACACCCTTCTCCATGCTCTTCAGAAGCTCTGGCTTCTGTCCCCAGGGCTGCTGATGATTTAGCTCGGTTCCTTGAGAGGACAAATCTTAGCACACACACCCATTTTTCACATGCCTACAGTGTTCATGTCTGGGTGCAAGCACATTTGTATATGTGTGTGGGTCAGGATGCACATGGAGGACCAAGTTCGATGCTGGGAATCTTCCTTGATTGCTCTGTCATCTTATTCACTGAGAAAGGGTCTGCTAATCAAATTGAGAGCTTGCAGGTATGGCTAGTCTTACTGACCAACTTGCTCTGGGATCCCATCTCATGTCAGAGGTTGTTAATAAAGTGGGCTGCCACGCCCACTTGGCATGTAAGTGGGTTCAAGGGATCTGAATTCTATTCCTCAATTTACTCAGTGTATTGGATAGTTTTATGTCACTTGACACAAGCTAACGTCATCTGAGAGGACAGGGTTGTAGGCAAGCTTGTAGGGCATTTTCTTAATTAGTGATTGATGTGGGAGGGCCTAGGCCATTATGGGTGATACCATCCCTGGGCTGGTAGTCCTGGGTTTTTCTAATCAAGCCAAATAAGCCATGAGGAGCAAGCCAGAAAGCAGCACTCCTCCATGGCCTCTGTGTCAGCTCCTACTTCCAGGTTCCTGCCTTGTTTGAGTTTTTGTCCTGACTTCCTTCCATGATGAACAGTGATATGGATGTGTAAACTAAATAAACCCTTTCCTCCCCAAGTTGCTTTGGTCATGATGTTTCATCACCGCAATAATAACCCTAACTCAGCAAGCCATTACACTGAGTCATCTTCCCAGACACAAATCCCAGTTTTCACATATTTTCAGAAGTGTGATTCTCATTAATTTCTGTACACTTCATTAGATTAACCTTCACAAGATGGTATACTTGCCTTGTAACTAAATAATTGTTAAATGTTTAATTCTGTCATTTTCTATAAAGAATAGTCATTGATGGGCAAATTCTGTTGCTTGAGTCAGAAACACAACTAAATTATAATCTTTTCTGAAATATTTTCTTAGACACAAAAACCTCCCAAAGACTAAGTACTATTTTTACCTCTTTGAGTATAAACTCGAATTGTGCAGTGTCCAGTAGCAACTGGAAGAGGATCTTGGGATTGTACCTAGAGTCTGCCAGAATCTGATCCTTGATTTGACGAAGGCGCTTGTTGTTTGGGTCATAGGCTAGAAAAAGGAAGAAGAATTTCCCACTGATTAAATGTGGAGAAAACACCCACAAAATAAGATGAACTCTTAAGTATCTCCCTTCATTTCAAGTATTTAAAAAGTATTAAGCAAAATGTCTACCCACAGTAGGTTGGGAAATATCATATATCCACACCTGAACTGTTTGTGACAACTGAACTTGTAACTACTTATGACATGGCTATCAGTCCCTGACTCACTGTTGAATAAAAAGACAAAGCTGGGTACAGTGTTTTGTAGGCATTTCAGAGTCAGCTTCTCTTAACTGCCTACACTGGCTGGGCAGGGTCTTCTGGCACCATTTCATAGGAGACTAGTTTCTTCATGTTCCATCTGTCTAAAGTGCTCCTGGTTTAAATGTCCAATTGTGCCACTCAGATGCAGAAAGACATCCTGAAACTGCTGTCTACAGAGATCTGTTTTCTAGAATGGTGTGGTGGTTTGAATATGCGTAGGCGGAAATGTCACTATTAGGAGATGTGGCCTTGTTGGGGGAAGTGTATCACTGTGAAGGTGGGCTTTTAGGGCTACTAGTGATCAAGCTCTGAGAAGTGGAGAAGAACAGAGTCTCTTGGCTGTCTGTGTATCAAGATGTAGAACTCTCGGCTCCTCCAGCACCATGTCTGCCTGCAGACTGCCATGCTTTCTGCCATGATGATAATGAGCTGAACCTCGGAAACTGTAAGCCAGCCCCAATTAAATGTTTTCCTTTTAAGAGTTGCCTTGGTCATGGCATCTTTTCAGAGTAATGGAAACCCTATCTGGAAATGTGAGTTTTGAGCAGAGTTCTCACCATTCTGAGAAGTGTCAGAAATGATTCTCTAGGCCTTAACTGTTTATATGAACAATGTGGTACATGCTGAACACTGCTTCTGTCCTTAGAGTCTGGACTCTTTGTACCTGCTAAGAAGAAGCTTGCTGAATGATTAACCCTCAACAGATTCCCAGGGCAGCTGAGGCTAACAAGCCTGACTGGCTGGCAGCATTTCTCATATACTGGGAAAATTTCGCAGGTCCTGTGTGACTCCACTGACAGGATCCTTAGGAGCTTGGGCCTGCTTTCCTCTAGATTTGCCTGTATGTCCTTTTCCTTTGCTGGATTCAATCCCAGCTGTGAGTACTCCCCTTGAGCACTCTGTTGCTAGGGAATCAGAAAACTAGGTCTTAGGGTCTGCCTAACACAACAGGGAAGGAGAACTTCCACATAAAACATGGCACTTCCACACAGTGGCCGTCCTGCTCCTTGAAAAGGGCATGGAGGCCCTCACAGCTTTTTGTGCACTATCCAGGTACAGAGAATGTAAGGCATAATATTAGGCCACAACTGACCCATGGAGATAACCAACAGATACCCTGGCTTTCAGTTAGCTTACTAGCTGCCAAGCAAAACTGTTTCCAATAAAACATGAGAGTTAAAAGAGCGGAGACATGGGAGTGGTGGCTCAGTCCGCAATGGCAGTATGTGGGAGGCAAGGCGCTTATAGCTTCAAGGCCAACTGAGCAACAGAGCTGAGGACCAGGCCAGTGGGTGAGATGCTGTCTTAAAAATACATAGTAAATAAATAGGTACAAACATTGCTATTTGTCAAGATGTGTTTACAGGGCCAATTAAGATAGGATAAAAAAAAAAGTAGGATACGGCAAAAATACTTAGAAATGAAAGCTATTTAGACTACAAATAAAGTTGAAACAAAAATCTGAAAGTAAACAGACATTGTGAAAAGTCCCGAGATGAACCAGTGCATCTCAGATGCGTCGCTGCTGGCTCAGCCCTCTCTGAGCAGCCCAGGATGATGCGCAGACACTGAAGGCCCTTGTTGCAAGTTCAGGCATTACCGAGTGTCTCTGGTGACCATGTGGTGAAGCCTCCAGGAGGCCATTTTCCATATTGATTTCTACAGTCCTGTAATCCTAATTCCTGAGCAGATCACCACAGGTTCAAGGCCAGACTGATCTACATAGCAGTTTTGGGACTAGGCATAACTTCGTGGGAAGACTGTCTCAGAAAACAAAATAAAAACAAAGCCCAAACAAGAAAGCAGGGAGCTTCCGGGCTTGCTGGACACACAACTCCTGGGGTAGTAGTGTGCAGTTCTAGATGAGTCAAAGAATGTTTACAAAGCATTTGCTAAGAATAAGCAACACCTCTGAGTGTGCTCAGCGTCTGTCTCAAGTGTCTTACTGTTTCCTAAGATTTCTATCACTGGCTTTCAAGTCATAGCTCATGGACCCTGGGGAGGCGTTTCACACAATGTGTTAAGGTCCTGATGCTGATGACCAAACTGTGTGGAGAGAAGGTCTCCAAGAGGCCATGACCCAGAAGAGGCTGAGACCACCAAATCACTGCCCTAGGAACCTTCCACTCAGCAAGGCACACATTTTCTACGTCTGATTCTGATCACACCTACGGTCCAGAGTTCTATCCCATCTATTAAGTCAAATCCTCCCAAAAGCCTGGCCAGTTCCTGCCTTCTGGTGGAGCTATCTTTGACTTCTCTGTCCATCCACTCTACCCCACCAGAGACTCAGGCCTCGCGGCGCCCACTCTAAGTTTCACACGGAACTCTGATGTGCCATCTGGGGCCTTTTGTTAATTTCCTGGAGCTGCTCTAACAGGTTAGCACAAACAGCAGCTTTTAAAAGAACACAAATTTAGGTTTTTATGTTTTAGGGTTGCAAATGTGAAGTAGGGTCCACTGTACTAACCGAAGATGTCAGCAGAGGCTCACAAGATGGCTTAGTGGGTAAAAGCTTTGGTCTCATAACCTGATGACCTGAGTTCAATCTGTAGGTCCCGAATGCTGGAAGGAGACCCTAAGTGTGCATGTGCATGAACACACACACACACACACACACACACACACACACACACACACACACACACACACCATGTACATATGGGCAGAGAAATGCACTGAATTTTTGATTTGTTTTGTTTTTTGAGTCAGTTTCACTATGCTGGGTAGCCCTGGCTGCCCTGGATCTCACTCTGTAGACCAGGCTGGCCTTGAACTCAGAGATCAGCCTGCCCCCACCACCCTGAGTGCTGAGATTAAGGGCGTGTGCCACCACTGCTTGACTAAATTGGTTTTAAATGTCAGCAGGGTTGGAACCCACAAAGTATTAGCTGGTTAAGAGGGTATTTCCAACTTGTGGTGTGAGGGTCACACATATCCCAGGAGAGCTATGACTATGGCCCAAACATTTAAAGATGACAGCATCACATCATAACTGAAAGGGTAGATAGCCCTAAATTAGGGGAAGTTCCCTTTCTTGCCCCTTTCAGTCTTTAAAGGCTGCCTGTATGCCCTGGCTTGGGCCTTTTCTACCTTTAAAGCCAGCACTGGCTGGGCAAGTCATTTGCTTGGTGCTGCTCTTCTGTCTCTAATCTGACTGCCTCCCTCATTTAAGGCTGTGTGTGACTGATTACAGTCTACTGGGATTAGTTTCCTGACTGTACGGTCAGCTGATTAGCAATGTCTTCCTTAAGCTTTCCCCAGCCCTGTAAGGCTCTGGGGATGAGGGCATGAGCGTCTTTCAGAAGGGAAGCAGAGGCATCACCCTGTCTACCACAGGTCTGCCCTTATTCCTTTTTTATGTTCACCACCCATCTAACCAGTATGATCAGTGACAGGCTTCTTCAACACGAGAGCCCAAAGCCTTTATTTTTCCCAGCTACCCACCAGTGCCTGACAAACGACATCTACTCAGGTGGACTGCTGACCTCTCCAAGTTGACAGAAAATCACCAGCTTAAGCAGTAAGCTTGCCTCTCGTGCAGTAGGCCACTCTGCCAAATGCTCGCACTGTGGCCCAGACCTTACCTCTGCAGAGCTTTCTGTGGGGCGGGACAAACGGCCCCCTCGGAGGCATTACCTGAGTCGGCTGTGTGGAGCATCAGCCAGCGGATGGCTACATTGCAGTCCCTCAGGCAGTTCAGCAGCCTGGGTATATTGTCCAGAAGCACCTCCTCCCTCAGGTAACCCTCTTTCAGAAACTGCTGCACCTGAGCGCGCACTCTTTCGCTGACACTAGCGTATCTGCTTGCCTTTGAAAATTAAAAAATTAACAAGCTGGAATTAGATGGAAGGAGAGATATCTTGAAAGTGAATTATATTCAGTTGAATCCCCTGACAAGCGCAAGCTTCCCTCCCTCCCTCCCTCCCTCCCTCCCTCCCTCCCTCCCTTCCTTTCCCACCCCCAGTTTTATCCCATCATTTCTATATGAGGAAATAACATGGACTATACTTACAGCACCAAGGGCGACTGGTTCACCGGACTTTTTAAAACTTTTTTTTTGAAACGAGAGTCTCATTATGTAGCCTGCAATTTGGTATGTAGACCAGGCTGAAGCTTAGCTTTGAACTCAAAGAGCTCCATCTGCCTCTGCTTCCAGAGTGCTCAGATTAAAGGTGTGTGCCCCCAAGCCTGGTTTCAGGAGCCGTTGAAAAAGGAATACTGTCCGCAGACTTCAGTTTGCAGTGACTGAACGCTGCTGCTTTTATCCTCTGGTATACGGTTTGCTTTGCCCAAGGCCAAACTGGATTGGGTGGTCTCTCTGATCCCTTTATTATTATTTTTTCTTTCTGAGACAGGGTCTCATCATAGCTCTGGCTGCCCTGGAACTCACTCTGTAGACCAGGCTGGCCTTGAACTCACAGAGATCCACCTGCCTCTGCCTCCTGAGTGCTGGGATTAAAGGTGCATGCCACTATGCTGGCTTTAACTTGGACAGAAAAGAAGCACAAAACCAGAGGCCCAATCGCCTGTTCCGGTGTGGCTGGCAACTGCAGAACAATGCAGTCACGTTCAAAAGATCAGACTTTTGTTTGGCCTTCTAAGTCAGGGTCTTGCTGTCCAGCCCCGGCTGACCCTGATCTCACAGCAGCTCTGGCTTAGCCTTCTGAGTGCTGGGGTCACCACACCCTGACAAACGATGAGATGAAGCTTAATAAAAAGTGCATCTCGGCAGATCAACATTGTGATTTTCCTGGTCATTTGAATTTAGTACAGTAAAGGTCTAATGTTAAATCTTGCTAATCAGTCAACCCGTCAAGTTGATTTAACACTTGGAAGAAACTTCTTACAATGTCATAAATGAGAAAATGCAGAATTGGAAAGGAATTTGAGTAATGAAAAATGAATGGTCTGACTTCAGTAAGCATCGATGCCACTTTCCATTGAGGGCCAACAGCGAAATCATTTCATGCATTATTTAAGGGATTCAATTTACTTGGACAAAACCCAACAGAGGTTTTGGAGCCAATCTTGTTCTATGTATAGTGGAAACAATGACCCAGAAAGACAGGTAGGAGAAATATTAAGTACACACTTGAATATTTTATTTAAATTCCTGTATACTCAGCTATTCGTTCCTGCCTGGTTATCTTAAGAATATAGCCCCTAATAAAAAAATTGAAAAAAAAAAAAAAAAAAAAAGAAAGAATATAGCCATGTGACTCAGAAACAAGTACACAGAGTCTGTGCTTAAATAAACCACCCGCACACCAGAGGGTATGACCTAACTACAGTTTCATCGCAGCCTTCATCTACTGCTAAAACATCAAGCCAGCTAGGTCTATTCCCAGGACATGGGCTTCACTCAGGAAACAGTCACCTGTGACCTTGTCTCTAATTTCCTCTGCCACTCAAGTTTAAAACCTGTACTTAGCTCTGATGTACATTTTACCTTTGAGTTCTGCAGTAAGAAGGCTAGGAATACATTTCCCAAATTCCAAAGGAAGTGTACCTGGCTTGTTTCCTTGTACCGGGCTTGATACCCAGTTACTCACTCTGCTTCGTCCACACCTACCTGTTCTTTGACATTTGAGAGGTCAAGGGTATTGTTGAGAGCAGTCTTTGCAGCTTTGTAAGGTTCCCATGCATCAGCTAGATTAACAGTGATGCCCATGTAAATGCTGATTACCTGAGAGAGGAGAGAGTCACTCAGTATTTGCCCAGCATCTACTGCCATCAAAGAAAGGGGTGGGCCAATGGAACGTTTGAATTCATGTCAGGGAAACCTAGGGTTCTGCGAATAAACACAAGGCAGAACTCTTGGGAGTAGGAGTGACAAGATAGAGCATCTGAAGTGAACATTCTCTTTCAAACGCTGAGGTTAGGTTACAGGGAAGAGAAAAGCAGTCACTAATTAGAGGAAACACTTTTTTCCTTTTCTCTTCCTTTTGCTTTTTGAGCTAGAGGTCTCTCTAGGACACCATCATGGCTGTTTAGTTTTCCCAGTTGTTTTTATGCTCTTAAAAGTCAATGATGGGGGCTGGTGAGATGGCTCTCAGCAGGTAAAGCATCCGACTGCTCTTCCGAAGGCCCTGAGTTCAAATCCCAGCAACCACATGGTGGCTCACAACCATCCATAAGGAGTTCTGATGCCCTCTTCTGGAGTGTCTGAAGATAGCTGCAGTGTACTTACATTAAATAAATAAATCTTTAAAAAAAAAAAAAAAAGTCAATGATGGGCTGGCAAGATGACTGTGAGAAAAGGCATTTTCTTTTTTTCTTTTTCTTTTTTTAAAAGAATTCTTTTTTTTTTTTTAAGATTTTATTTATTTATATGTAAGTACACTGTAGCTATCTTCAGACACTCCAGAAGAGGGAGTCAGATCTCGTTAAGGATGGTTTGAGCTACCATGTGGTTGCTGGGATTTGAACTCAGGACCTTCAGAAGAGCAGTCGGTTGCTCTTACCCGCTGAGCCATCTCACCAGCCTGAAAAGGCATTTTCTATGCAAGCCTGGCCATTTAAATTTGATCCCTGGCATTTGTGTATGACTCACTACACACACACACACACACACACACACACACCACACATACACACATATACTCACACCACACACACATAAACACACCACACACATACATTCACACATACCACACACACACCAACCACACACACACCACACATATACCACACCATACACATTCATACACCACACACACACCAACCACACACACACCACACCATACGCACATTCATAAATAACACACACACCACACACATTACACACACACCACAAACTACACACACACCACACACACTACACACACACACACACACCACAGTTTTTAAAGACACTAAGGACTCTTGAGAACATCCAAACAAATCTACTGAAACCAACAATAAATGATTTTTAATCATGAATTATGTTATGTGCATAGGTGATTTGTCTGTAGCTATGTCTGTGTATCATTTGTGTGCCTGATGCCCACTAAGACCAGAAAAGGATGTCAGATTTCCTAGAGCTGCAACTATGAATGGTTGTGAGCGGCTATGTGGGTGCTCGGAATCAAACTCAGGTCCTTTATAAGAGGAGCTATGTTCTTATCCACTGAGCCATTGGTCCAGTACCCGGTTCATTAACTTTTAATCTTGCTTTCCAGAAAGTAAATTTCATGTAAGAACTTCCTTTCAGAGCAGGTCTACTCATTTCCCACAAACTGTTGTGCTGCACTTTCACATTGCAAATTCTAGTTGTTTTGGTATTGTTCCCTCTTTTATACATAAGTCACCTGGCTATGTATGTGTTCTTCAAACATTTAAACACCCACCCCCTTCCCTTTTTGTTTTTTGTTTTCTTTTCAAGACAGGGTTTCTCTTGTGTAGCCCTGACTGTCCTGGAACACATTCTGTGGACCAGGCTGGCCTCAAACTCAGGTATCAGCCTGCCACTGCCTCCTGGGTGCTGGGATTAAAGGCATTTGCTACCATTGCCTGGTACAAATTTTTAGTATCTTTTCCCAAACATAAATAAAAGAAAAAAAAAAAAGAAGGTTCTGTTTTTTTCTGTTTAAAAATCTTTTAATTAAAATTCTTTCACATGATAAACTTTGTGTTTTTCTCTTCCCCAATTCCTCCCAGATGCTCCCCATCTCTGTACTCCCCCGACCTGGCCTTACAGTCACTATAATGCAGAGAATTGGTCCCCCGCCTCTGCGTCTTAAGCTTGGGTTTCAGTTCTGTCTAATACCCTTGCCCGGGGGCAGTTACGTGGCACACTTACAGAAGGGGAGGCATACTTGCCCAGTTATCTGGAAAGTACTTATCCACGATCTCTCTCATTTTTGCTTGGTGGGTGTGAAGAATGGAAGGTTCGAAATAGAGAATCACGTAGAGCATGGCGGCTTGATTGGCCAGGGCAGTGCTGCGGTGCTCCGGCAGAGGGTAGGCAGAGACCTGTAACACAGCATCGGTCCTACACACGTCTGAGGCCAAGAGCCACTTTCTAAAGTCTCACCGGCTTTCGGGACCATAACCTCCGAGAGCAGCTGTGAACTCTGGGCTTTCCTCTTATCTAACCCCACAGCATTCTCTCCCTTTCCTGTCCTGGCTTCACTGAAATTCAGTGATTTTCTCAGAAACAGGGGAAGGTCTCCTTCCTGCACGGCTCCCTGACACCATTTGCCTTTCCTCACAGAAGGATGATCTTGTAGAACGGATGGATTTCAGCTAAACAAGCTCACCGTTTTCTCACTTTCTGCTGCCCATCAAGTTGCTGATAGTCCTCCACCATCCCGAGGAGCTTCCTCTTAACCCAGCTCAACAGTTGCTTCTAGAACTCTCACCTAAACTCATGCAGGAAGGAACACTCGCCTGTGATCTCTCTCTCTCTCCCCCTAAAGATTTGTTTATTTATTTTGGCTTTTAGATGTGGCTCTGCTGTTAAGAGTGTGATTTAGAAAGGACCGCTGAAAGTGTACAAGTCTTGGCTTCCTCCACAGTAACGTGGAGAGAATGATGGCCACTCTGCAGGACTGTCATGTGCAACAGAGAAGATGGTATGCAAACAAACCTACCGTGAGGCTGACTTAGACTGAATACTCAGCAAGTGGCAACAAATATTAAGTCCTAAGTGTCTGCACCTAGTGTCTGATTTTCAATGTTTTAAGAATCAAATAGTCGGGGGCTGGTGAGATGGCTCAGTGGGTAAGAGCACCCGACTGCTCTTCTGAAGGTCCTGAGTTCAAATCCCAGCAACCACATGGTGGCTCACAACCATCCGTAAAAAGATCTGACACCCTCTTCTGGGGTGTCTGAAGACAGCTACAGTGTACTTACATATAATAAATAAATAAATCTTTATTTAAAAAAAAAAAAAGAATCAAATAGTCTTACTGTACCGGCTAATTTTGTGTCAACTTGACACAGCTGGAGTTATCACAGAGAAAGGAGCTTCAGTTGGGGAAATGCCTCCATGAGATCCAGCTGTAAGGCATTTTCTCAGTTAGTGATCAAGGGGGGAGGGCCCCTTGTGGGTGGTGCCATCTCTGGGCTGGTAGTCTTGGTTCTATAAGAGAGCAGGCTGAGCAAGCCAGTGGAGGCAAGCCAGTAAAGAACATCCCTCCATGGCTTCTGCATCAGCTCCTGCTTTCTGACCTGCTTGAGTTCCAGTCCTGCATCCTTTGGTGATCAACAGCAGTATGGAAATGTAAGCTGAATAAACCCTTTCCTCCCCAACTTGCTTCTTGGTCATGATGTTTGTGCAGGAACAGAAACCCTGACTAAGACACTTATTTATACTTAATATAATTGTACAAAAAGGGAACTGGTCACTAAAGAGCTGTCCCAGGGCAGGTTTGCTCTATGACAATGACATCCTACCTTATAGTAATATAGATATATATGAAATCATTTCCCCCCAGCTCTGCCCCCAGAATGAAGTCAAACGGTAAGTCCTTTCAATACAGGAGCAAGAGTTTCACAACCTGTGAGAAGCCACAGCACAGAAATGCTCTTTAGGCTATTCTAAGCAATGTCTACACTGGTGAGGAATGTGAGTTAATTTTAAGATGCTGCAGGGTCTTTCTGGGTCTGCTCAGGCTGCCAGTGGTCTAGCCTGGCCTTCTGCTCCACTCTGTCATCAGCTGTCATCCTGGCAGCACGGCTGCATGCCGCACCGGCTTCCCCAAGCTAATGCACAGGTTCCTATACATCACCCATGCGGTGGATGTCTCCTTCCTAAGCTACACGTCCACCCTAGGAGAGGGTGCGGAAAGAGCCTACCTTCCTTGGTGATGAGTCCCCAGCATCTAGCCCACAAATGAACATACCAGGCACATTCTCACTGTTTCTTGAACAGATGACTTGAAAGAACGCATCTTCTTTCCAACTGCTCACATCCTAACTCTGCTCTAGAACCTCTGATTCTCCCACACTTAATAGTTCCTTTCCTTGACCCTGTACCTCTATTCAAAAGCTTAAAAAAAATAGTTTCAACGCGCTGTTTGACTCACTGGAGGGAAGAAAAATGAAAAGGAGTAACAGAGGAAAAGGGGAAATTCCATCTGTGATGGTTTTTCTATTCTTGGACCAGGGAGTGGCACCATTTGGAGGTGTGGCCTTGTTGGAATAGGTGTGACCTGGTTGGAGTAGGTGTGCCACTGTGGGTGTGAGCTTAAGATCCTCACCCTAGTTGCCTGGAAGTCAGTTTTCCACTAGCAGCCTTTGGATGAAGACATAGAACTCTCAGCTCCGCCTGCACCATGCCTGCCTGGATGCTGCCATGCTCCCACCTTGATGGTAATGGACTGAACCTCTGAACCTATAAGCCAGCCCCAATTAAATGTTGTTTTTATGACTTGCCTTGGTCATGGTGTCTGTTCACAGCAGTAAAACCCTAACTAAGACACTATCTTTTAAGTTATGAAGGCCCTCTGGTTCCTACCTGGTTGTAAATGTCATCAGACCTCAGGCGTCCGATGACCATGCTGATGAAGGTCTCGTTGATAGGCACTCTCTGGAAATAGCTCTCAGGATAGTTGGGTGGTCTTTTGGCTCCTGGCTGGCTGGAATATCCTGTGCTTCGCAGCAGCTTACAGATATCATCCATGTTTGAGTCAGCAGAGGACCGAGCAGCACTGAGTCAAGTTCACAAGAGGAGACATAAGATGGACGAAAGCACACATTAGAAATCCCTAAGTCTAAGAGGGAAGGGCTCCATGCAGAGACCACAATGGGCCCATGTGAGCTGACAGTCAAAGGATGCATTTGAAGTTTTGTTCTCTGTAAGGTCTACAAGCCACTTTCCAAGTCCTTGGAGCTGTACTTGTCTCATCATACTTCCCAAATATAAAAGCAAGCAATACAGTGTTTGGAATACACTATAGAAGTCACAGCAGGGTTTGAGTTGGTGCCTCAAGAGTGATGATAATAATAATTAAGAGTAAAATTACCTTATATAAATATGATAAATGAAGATAATAGAAAACCCACATTTGTTCTAGGTAGTCCTTGACTCCAAATGATTTCAGGTTCAGGTCTAACTGCCAAATAAGTTATGCAGAGTACATGTGTAAATGTGTATGTAAATGCATGTGTGTATAGATTGTGTGTGTGTAGACCTGGATTTCTTAAGACAGGGTCTCACTATGTAGTCCAGAATAGCCTCAAACACTAGCAATACTCCTGCCTCTGCCTCCCAAGTGTTGGGATCACAGGTGTGCATCAGCACACTTAAGGTTATATAGTTATTTTTAGAGTTTCTTGGATTTTAGAATTATGGATACAGAATATGAAACTCAGCCAATATTTTACAAATTAAAAATTATGTTAATGTGGCTTTTTACTCTGTAGCTGTAGGGATCTAGTAAAACTCTCTAGGACCTCTATAACCTCATACCTGCTATCAGGATCTCCTTCACCACTACTGAGTTGCAAGGGCGTCTCACTTACAACGGAGCTTACATCCCAGGGGTGGTATTCCCCCAGGGACAAAGTCAGAGTTTTCAAAGCTAAGGTCCATGAGTAAACACTTTTCCTTTCTTCATCCTCACATCACTTAGTGTTTGTTTCTCTGGGCGCTTTCAGGAGTAGAGGCAAGGCCACACAAGTTTCACCTTCACACTTGATCTTCTCCAAAAGGCCCAGAGGTGACTCATATGTCACTTCTCAAACATGGATGCAGGACAGTGAATTGTCAAATGGACATGAGTGAGTGAATGATCTGCAGCAGTGGACAATCCCTTCAGAAGTGATAAAGTGGAAATGGCCAGATGAGCAGCTTGAGGGGAATTTGCAGAGGAGGCAGAGCGCTAGCAAGTGGTATAGACAGTGTAATATGCTCAGAAAGTCCCTCTGTCTCACTGCCCACTCCTGCTTATTCTACTCATCAGACACTCATCCTAATCTATAAATGGCCCCTGTTCACTGACCATTCCTTCCTTCCCTGAGATGATTTCTGACATTTAATTTGTATTCAGGATTGTTTATTTCCCTTGTATATATACTTTGCACTTAACACCACTTGGGTTGTTTTTTAAGACTTAACTGCACTATTTGTGTGTGTGCATGTGTGTGTGTGCATGTGTGTGTGTGCATGTGTGCGTGTGTGTGTACATGTACATATATATATATATATATATATATATATATATATATATCCCCACATGTGTGCAGTTGCTTGTAGAGGTCAAAAGAGGGTACTGAATCCTCTGGAGCCAGAATGATATGTGGTTGTGATGTATGTGATATATGATTGTGAGCTGCCTGATGTGGACACTGGGAAGTAAACTTGGGTCTTCTAGAAGATTGCTAACACTCTTAACCGTTGCTAAGCCACTGTTCCAGCCCCATGTATCTATTTTTTTGGACACATTTCTTCAAAAGACTGAAAGGTTGTATGGGAGGTGCTAAATTAAAAAGCTTACAAGGTGGTTCCTTGTGACTCTACCTCCTGTAGTCACACAGCTTTGCACCGACTCATGTAGCCCAAGACCTGGGATGCTATTTCTGTGTCTATACATGTCTGGGGGGAAAATACACTTTTAACCTAATTCAGAATGATAGCTTTCAGCCATCCACATCAGGATGACAACAGAAAGCTCCTCCGTTTTCTCACATGTGCCAAGGGGTCTTGTTTGAAAACTAAAAGGAAAACTTCCAAAGCAAAAGGACATTTGTTAAGAACTTCAAAATTCCTTAATCTATCTTCAGCCTAAAGCATTCAGGAGTTCAGACTCCTGTCTTCCATGGTAACTGCATCAGCATCATGGCCACAACTGTCTCTCCACTGCCAAATCTTAGATACAGCATTTCACATGGAGTATATAGTTTTCATGGAATGTCATCTGCTAATTAGAAAACACAAACAGGTAACAGCTACATTCTTTCAGGTGTACTTAGCATCCCCACAGGCCACCACTCTCAACACTACAGGAACACACAATGTACTCCATCCATAGCAGCATGGTGCGGGGGAGGGCAGGGAGGGTCCAGGCTAGCCTGGGAATACCTGTATCGATAGTAAGAAACCAGCATTCTCTCTCTGACTTCTCCTTCAATCTTCTGGTCGATGACAAGCAGCATAACTCCATATAAGTACAGGGCTTCACACTATGAAGAAAAAGGACAAAGGCCAAGCTCACAAGGCTACCTGTCTTCAAGGAGTGACATTCACAGTGGTACAAATGACCACTCTGGCCACATTCCTCCTGAAAGCTGTATTTAGATTATGTGTTTCTGTAGAACTCTTAATAACTGTGCAGATCGGGCTTTAAAAATTAACTCGAAATAAAATTTAATTCATGTGATTCTTTTGCTAGAGATACCAGAATGGAATCTCAATTCTATGTATAAGTGTAACCTTGAAGTACACGTCCTAGCTCTACCTCCAATGTTCTGGGACTACAGATAAGGCCACCACACTGGTTCTAACAGACATTTCTTAAATGATCACCAGTTCGATGTGTCAAATGCAAAATAAATAAATAAATAAATAAATAAATAAAAAGATAGACATGTAGGAAGATCATAACCTAACGTGACCCATTAGTAAATTCATTTAATACTCCTCACACATTCTAAGCTCAGAAAGTAATTACCAGGCTATTTTCTTTTAGCAGTGGTATTCTGTATATATTGATGCTGATTATCATCATCATCATCATGACAAGGTCTCTTTATTATCTTTATTATTTAGCTCTGGCAGTCCTGAAACTTGCTATGTAGATCAGGCTGGCCTCAAACTCACAGAGATCCACTTGCCTCTCTCTCCCAAGTGCTGGGATTAAAGTCAAGTGCCACCACACCCAGTCATTTCTTTCTTTTTTTTTTTTTCCAAGACAGGGTTTCTCTGTGTAGCCATGGCTGTTCTGAAACTCACTTTGTAGATCAGACTGACCTCGAATTCAGAAATGCCTCCCAAGTGCTGGGATCAAAGGCGTGTGCCACCACTGCCTGGCTCATATGAACAGGTACTTTATAGTCGTGGTACTTACTAGAAGTTGTTTTCCATCTTCACTGAGAAGCACAGTTTCTAAGGTTTGCTGAATATAAACTCCTTCATTGAGATCATCGAGGTATCTAGAAGTGAAATGCCAAGTAGCATCGTAACAGAACTCAACATCTCTGAGGGAGGAAAGATTTTCTGAAAAGAAGGCAGGCCAGCAGGCATTCTGGCTTCAGTTTCTCTAGCCCTTGCTGTGCTTGTGAACTGCAGTGTCTTATGTGCTGGAGAGCATGGTGATTTGGGGCCACAGGTTCACACTTATGGCTGGTCCAAATCAAAGGAATATTCCCTCCCCTTTAATTACAATACAGAGGTGCTCAGAAGCCATGGCACAGGAACATGAAATAGCGGCCAAAGCTCAATGAATTGGTAAACCCTGACAGCTGCACTATGAGCAGGCCGGGCCTGGTGGAACTTGTCCTCCCACTTACTACAGAGGCAGAGGCAGGGGAATTGTAAATTCCGCACTAGTCTGTGCAACACAGTGAAAGCCTATCTTAACATAACATAACACAAATGTTAGTTTATGAATTAACTTCACATCTGAAGTGTTAGGACAGGATCACAAACTGAAGGGCTGAAGGCTGCATGACCCAGTCAAGGAAGTTTACTCTGGCCTGTCACAGGAATGGGAGATTATAACGAAGCTATAGCTATGCACAGCATGGCTGAGGTAACTTCAGAACTGAGAAAGGCAGACATGTTCTGCCGGGTCCTGACCCTGCCATTCTACCAGAATAAGCTGTTACAAAATTCATCCATACCTGTTTAAGTCTACAATGTATTTATGCACACTTTGAAAGGCTAAATAAAATCTGGTCACAATTTCTATGTTGTTTTCCCGAAATTCTTCATCTAAATCCTGCAGCTCAGGCTTGGCTTCCAGTTTGCTCTCCCAGAACTCTGGACCCTGAGAAGGAAAGCACACTTGTGTTAAAGTCAGCAATGGTGCATTCTCTGCAAACATGTCCAGGGGCCTTAAAACTGGGCTCTATGGGTCTTCTTGGTGTTTGGTTTTTTAAAGACAGAGTTTCTCTGTGTAGCCCTGGCTGTCCTGGAACTCACTCTGTAGACCAGGCTGACCTCTAACTCAGAAATCCGCCTGCCTCTACCTCCCAAGTGCTGGGATTAAAGGCGTGCGCCACCATGCCTGGCTGTGCTCTATTGTTCTTTCTTTCTTTCTTTCTTTCTTTCTTTCTTTCTTTCTTTCTTTCTTTCTTTCTTTCTTTCTTTCTTTCAAGATTTATTTATTGTTATATGTAAGTATACTGTAGCTATCTTCAGACACACCAGAAGAGATCTCATGTGGTTGCTGGGATTCAAACTCAGGACCTTCGGAAGAGCAGTCAGTGCTCTTAACTGCTGAGCCGTCTCTCTAGCCCACTCTAGGGTTCTAACAAAATTAAGGCAGAACACCAAACAGTAAGGTGGTAATGGAAGCCTACAATCAAAATCCCTCTGGGTGAATCGCAACCAAGATGAGCACGCTTTTAACTGTGTTTCAAGGTAAAAGGCATGAAGTACAGGTTGCTTTCTTTAATTGGTTTATACTCCACTAGGTCTTCCTACACAGTACCTTTCCTTCTCTTGATTTTCAAGTTAGGACCTGATGTTAACTTTGGTTGAAAAGCTGTCTTTTTAACGCTCTGAAATTACTGGGCCACTTCAAGCTTCATGGCTCCCAGAGAAAAGCTGCTTTTGTAAAAAGGTCAGGAATACCAAGGCCATGAAATACCAAGGTCACAGGGAAAGCACCTTAAAGTAGCTGAAGTCAAAGATGATGTCCCCATATCTCTGCTGGTCAGCCCGGTCTTTTAGCAGGAACACAGCAGGAATGAACTCAGAGAGCCGCAGCACCTCGGCAATGATGGCGTTGCCACAGGAGACGATCCTCAGGATCGCCTGGCCACAGAGATTATTCTCGGCCAGGAAGTCCAACATGGTGAGAGTGACTGGCTACTCCACACCTGAAGGGTGGGGATGACTGACTTCAGAGCTGGGGTTGGTGGATCATGACGTGAAGCCAGATCTGTAGGACAAATGGCTGCTCCATTAAAGAACCTATATGAAAAAAAGATAAGTTAGCAATTTTTAAAGCAACGTGTGTATGTTCTTTTGAAATAGATAGGCTGGAGATATGGCTTCACGGTGCTTGCTGTTCTTGCAGCATTCCTAGTACCTACAAAAGTCACACCTGGAACTCCAGCTCCACAGGATACAGTACCCTCCCTGGCTCCCATGGGCACTGCCCACCCACCCCTGTAACATATATACAGATGTGCACACACACATTTGCATAAACAAAAAATAAAATACAATTTTAGACACCAGTTTCCATACTCTTGTGGAGATGTTTTATCAGTACTAAACCAAACTGTTCTAAAAATACATAATTCAGCATGTAAGCACCCAGAATGTAAGCAAAATCAACTACTCATTTCTCTTTTATTCCAGTACACTAGGGATGAGTGGTTGCCCAGCACACAAACTACTGCAATTGTGCTTAACAGGTCATTCTTCCCAAAAGTTCTCGAAGGCAAAAGGATCCATCTTCTTACCCAACCACTCTGTTCCGAGTACCTCTTTGCAATAATGGCAGTGACGATTTTTTAAAAGACTTACTTATTCAAATATTTTATGTATGTAAGTGCTCTGTCTTCATGCACATGGGAAGAAGGAATCGGATTCCACTACAGATGGTTGTGAGCTAGCAGGTGATTGCTGGGAATTGAACTCAAGACCTCTTAACCACTGAGCCATCTCTCCAGCCCTGGCGGTGAAGATATTTAAGCACCTGCCTTCCAGTGCAGTGTTTCACAAGTGCAGGGGCTCACAAGTCTGGCGGTGTAACATAATCACTGAGAACCTTAGTGTTTCTGCAATGTAGGGTGGAGGCAGCCTTAAGCATCATTTTTTATAAGAAATCCCCATGATAATTTTGATGTGAAGCCAGAAACATTAAAGAGTGGAGGCTGATTAGCTGTCTTAGTTAGGGTTTCTATGTCTGTGAAGAGACACCATGACCATGGCAATGTTTATAAAGGAAAGCATTTAATTGGAGCTGCCATACACCTCAGAGGTTCAGTCCATTATCCTGATGAGAAGCATGGCAGCGTGCAGGCAGACACGGTGCTGCAGCGAAGACACAGCTTGAGCTTCTCAAACATCAGAGTCTGCCTCCAGTGACGTACTTCCTCCAAGGCCACACGTCCTAATAATGCCACCCTTTACATACCTATGGGGGACATTTTTACTCAAACCACCACACTGGTCTTGAGGAAATCTGCAGTAAATATATAGGAGGTAAACAGTGTTACTCTGCATGGAGAGTGAGTGAGTATGAAGACGATAAGTGATCTCTGCCCCTATGAGCAGCCTGCACTACGCTGACCAGGAAGACCCAGAGAAAAGAATCATAAAAGATGGAGTGCTAGAGAGTGCGGTCAGGATAAACAGGGGGACGGCCATCTGCTTGACAGGCTGGGCCCTTTCCTGACTACTGCTGGGTCAGGGTGCAGACAATGCTGGGTGGTGCTGCGTAGGTCCGAGTTCTAGGAAGCTAGAGTTTGAGAAAGTCACCATGAAGCTATAAAAAAAAAGAAAAAAAAAGACACTTTAGAAAATAACAGTTAAAACCTTTTCTAGGACAAGTAATTTGGAAGTCAGTTTTGAAACGAGAAGGTGGACAGGAGGATTGAGTTCAGAAATATTTAAAGGATCTTGAAAGTAGATGAAGAAAGCAACAGCCTAACCGACCGATGGGCACGGAAAAGGGGCGAGCCACAAGCTGTACCCACTTAGCTACATCGTCAGCCATTGCCTTCTAGGAAGCCAGCTTCGTTTTCAGCATCAGGAGCGTTTACTGGTCCTCACATTTGTACATCCCTTTGTGTTGCTATCAACAGTTAGGGAGATGAAGAATAAAATAAAAAACCAAATGTATTTGATACTTCTGGGGTTTCTGAGTGAAGAACCTCATTGAAGTTTTGTCAATGGCCACAGAACAACAATAGGATAACCAGGAGAAGTCCCAGTGAGGATCCAACACTGATGGTGCCACAGAGGTCAGAGACCTTGAACCAGACCAATGACTCACTGCAATGAACATCTGCAAGTGAAAATGTGTGGACAGAAGGATATACTTACTGTGGGACACACTACGGCTTCCACAATGAGATGTTTCTCTATTCTCTCTCTCTCTCTCTCTCTCTCTCTCTCTCTCTCTCTGTGTTTCAGAGGAGGGGTTGTAGGAACAAAAGGCGAATGTGAGAGCATGGGAGATGAGTGGGACTGGGATACATGAAGTGAAATTCACAAAGAATCAATAAAACATTTTGAAAAATGACAACCTCTACTTTCACATTAGCCTTCTAATACTCGACTCAACTGATAAATAATTTAATAGTGTGGCCTTAGCTACAGGCCAAGCACTGTTTTAGGATCTGAAGATACAGTAGTGAAGGACCCTGAGCTCCAGTTATCATGATGTCTATACACTTCTGAGAGAAGGAGATATAAGTTAGCCAACACATACAGGCTTTGATAAATCATGTAAAGAAAAACCTGATTAAAAGATGGAACACCCCCACCAGGGGATCCATCCCATAATCAGCCACCAAACACAGACACTATAGCATATGCCAGCAAGATTTTGCTGAAAGGACCCTGATATAGCTATCTCTTGTGAGGCTATGCCAGTGCCTGGCAAATATAGAATTGGATGCTCACAGTCATCTATAGGATGGAACACAGGGCCCCCAATGGAGGAGCTAGAGAAAGTACCCAAGGAGCTGAAGGGGTCTGCAACCCTGTAGGTGGGACAACAATATGAACTAACCAGTACCCCCTGAGCTTGTGTCTCTAGCTGTATATGTAGCAGAAGATGGCTTAGTTGGCCATCACTGGGAAGAGAGGCCCTTTGGTCTTGCAAACTTTATATGCCCCAGTACAGGGGAGTGCCAGGGCCAAGTAGTGGAAGTGAGTGGGTAGGGGAGCAGGGTGGGGGGAGAGTATAGGGGACTTTCAGGATAGCATTTGAAATGTAAATGAAGACAATATCTAATAAAAAATGAAAAAAATGGAACACATGCTGGAGTACATAGAGTAATTCTGATAAGATGGGATCTTAAAAGAGATCGAAGGGAGGAGAGGGAACAAGCAGGGGGTATCTACGGCTGCTTTCCCACTTCTAGATGGTGCCCAGTGACCCCCACCTCCTGGTACTCATGCCCTGGATATGCTCCTTCCCTTGAGTAGGGGATGACTTAGGGAGTCTCTCCCACAAAGACTCATCAGCAACCACAGCTACCATTTCAGAAGCAAGATTACAAAAAACTGCATTCTGGCTTAGCTTCTCTCTCTCTCTAGCTTGCTAGTTCTGGGAAAGCAAGAGTGTGGCAAGAGTCCTGTGCGAAGGCCTTTGAGACAGAGCCCCCGAGCCCTGCCATCAGTTCCACCAGGGAGGTTGAAAGTGAATTCTCATCTGTAATTATGTCTTCAGATGAGATAAATATGTGTACATGTGCCCCCCTGTGTATGGGGTGGGGGAATGAGAATCTTAAGTTAGTAGGCTGTGGGGATATTAGTTCCACATCAATAGATAATGGTCAGACCCACGAGAAAGGTACTCTACGCCACAGCTTATAAGTCAGTCCAGAGGTCTGAAGGCAGACACAGAGCAGCTGTGCGTGTGGTTTGACTAATCATTGATTTGAATTCCTGATCCCCAGGTGGTGGAACTGTTTGGGAAGGATTAAAAACGTGGCCTTTTTGGAGGAGGTGTGTCACTGGGGTGGACAGTTGAAGAACTCCACCCTGCCCAATTAGCTCTCTCTTTCTCTGCCTTGTGCCTTGGATCAGGATGTAAGTCCTCAACTGTTGCTCAAGCACCACGCCTGCTGTCACGCTCTCTGCCACCATGATCATAGACTCACCCTCTGAAACCATAAGCCCCCAATAAATTCTTCTGTAAGTTGCCTTAGTCATGGTACCTCTCCACAGCAGTAGAAAAGTAACAGAGACAGTGCCAAGGAACAGTAGGACACCTAGGGTGTCTGGAGCAGAGTGAAGAAGAGGTAGACAAGGGACTGGGCGTGGTGGCGCATGCCTTTAATCCCAGCTCTAGGGAGGCAGAGGCAGGCAAATTTCTGAGTTCGAGGCCAGCCTGGTCTACAAAGTGAGCTCCAGGACAGCCAGGGCTACACAGAGAAACCCTGTCTCGAAAAACCAAAAAAAAAAAAAAAAAAAAAAAAGAAAGAGGTAGACAAGGAGCTAATGGAGGTGGTCTGCATCTGGTCTGCAAGCAAAGGATGCTGGGAGGTCACTACAGCTGCCTGGTTCACTAGGGAACCCAGTAATACACATTATGGTACACATTCTTAGCAAGTGTTTTTAGTATTCTCAGTGATATCTGCTTCTTAAACGACACTGCTAAGTAAAAAGTGAGCTTTAGGGCAATTCCATTTTCCTGTGCCGATATGGCTTGACATGGGAAATGAGAGAGGAAAAGGGAGAAAAGAATCCACAAGGGGTAAAATGATGACATACTGAAGTCCTCTGGAGACCAAAGTTAGGATAAAACCCGACCCTCACAAAGCAAGGGCCAAGCTATGACTAGTAGGCACAACTGCTGCCTAGTTGTACATACTACCACAGTGCAGGCTGTCGGATCCTAGAGGACACAGCTTACAGCAAAGCAGTGAGACCTGCCCTCTTCCCCATCCCTCCCAAGGGACGGACAGACAGACAGACAGACCCTGCAGCTGCATGTACATACTTAGGGAAGATCAGGCTTGAGATGATGATGTAAATCAAGACTTGTGTGGCTTGTTCCTTAAGATCGTACTTCAAGGCTGGTTATGGGGCACACCCCTTTAATTCCAGCACTCCAAAGGCCAACAGAGTCTTATGAGTTTGAGGCCACCCTTGTGTACACAGTAAGCTCCAGGCTAGCTAAAGCTTCAAAATAGTATTCTATATAAACAAACAAACAAACTGAATGATTACTCTAAAAAGGCATAAGGAAATAATCAAATATATTTAGTAATTGTTCAACAAACACATGGATCGTTTTTAACTATGGTGATTGCCTTATCTAAACTTGCATTATAGCAAGTGTTTTTACAGAACTTTTTAATATAAAAACCCACCGATTACAATTTCACTCTTTAGTGAAGTATCATAGCTTTCAATCTCTCCTACCTCATGAAGAACACAGTTTAAAACAAATCGCTCACAACGCAAGTGTCCTGCTACATCGTGAAGACTAATGTCAAGACAATATCAAATGAAAGAATAAACCGCTTAGTGACATTACCACATCTAGGCGCACTATGCCATAATAGATCTAGCCAGGACTAGTTATATTTTCCATGAAACTTATTTCACTAGAATATTTTCTAAACTGGCTCAGAGTCATAGAATCAAATGACCATCCTTATAGATGCTTAATCATGTAACCATTTAAGACAAAAGTAATGAACTTTACAAGATGTGATGTGGAGAAGTGAGTTTTAAAAAGGCTAATATAAGTTGAGCCTTTCTTGAATGGGGCTTAAGAAACATTGTAAAAGAAGTTACATTAAATCATTCTTTTGGAGATGTCTTTCACTAAAAGGACAAAGAACACTTGCAAATGCCAGTACTCTCACTCTGGGTTGAATTGAATTGCTAATGGCATGGAACAGAACCACAGATCTTAATTCCCTTCTTAATATTATTTTATAGGTTACAACGTGTGACAGCTTTAGTTTTAGGATCTTGGCATGTAACTTTTTTTTTAAATAGGAAGAACCCCTTGTCAAAGGAACATGTTTTCAAGAATGGTATCCTGTTACCCAGGAAGTACAGAACAAAATATCTTTAGTAAATTAAAAGTGTAGAGTACAAAAGAAGATGGATTTTTTTCTCTTTTCACAAATCCTCGGATCCCTAAAGAAAGCGACCTCAAATCCATAATGGGTGCTGTCCCAGAAAAGTCCTGGAATAAGCTGGATCACTCCAGTCTGATTCATGAATTTTTAAAATTATATTTATTTTGTGTCCATTGGTGTTTTGCCGACATGGATGTCTGAGGGTGTTGGGTCTCCTGGACTTGAGAGTTATAGATAGCTGAGAATCACCACATGGGTACTTGGAATTGAATCCGGGGCCTCAGTAAAAACAGTCTTAGCCACTGGGCCCATCTCTCAAGCCCTGACAACTTTCCTTCCTGACCTTTTTTTTAATACATGTCGTGGTGACCCCAACCATAAAATTATTTTCGTTGATACTTCGTAACTGTAATTTTGCTACTGTTAAGAATCATAATGTAAACGTTTATGGAAACAGGTTTGCTAAAGGGGTCATGAAACCCACAAGTGAGAAGAGCTGACCTAAGGAAATTGTCCCTGGCTGTGGATAGAGGTAATAAAACCCCTTCACTATCCCTCATCTATATATAGAAATCAAGAGTCCAACTTTTCTTTCTTTCTTTCTTTCTTTCTTTCTTTCTTTCTTTCTTTCTTTTTTATGAGTCCAACTTTTAATTTTCCTATCAAAGAAGAATCAGGACCCAGTAGAACCACATGCCCCCAATACAAGGACTATGGCACCATGTCTCAGGTGAGGGGGACTAGGGTGTAGAGGAACGACTTGCAAAAACTCACAGTGAGCGACAGGACTTTTATTCAACCCCCTCTAGCCCACCCTCACTCCAGTTGACTACTTGATTTTTCTGGAGAGTTAAGTGCAAGATCAGTTACATTAGCAAGGCACCGCTCCGAGAAACTTGCAAGCTCAGCTATGGGCCAAGTAGCTGAGCACCACCCCAAAAGCTTCAAAGAAGCATGCAAGAGCGATTTCCATGAAGGCGTAGGTGAACATCAGGCGTGCAACCCCAACCCTGCAAGCCCTAGGTTTTCCCGGTGGCTCCGGGGACAGTACCGGACGTGGCCCACGGGGGAAGGAACGGACCTCGAATCCGCAGGCCCGCCTCCGACTCACCTGTCAGCCGTCCAACGCTGGCCGCGAGGACTGGGCTTCCCGGTCCCCCTCTCCCGCCCCAAGGATCCCCTAGAGGGCCGCAGATCGTCAACTGCCGGGACCCGGGTTTCTGTCCTGGCTTTCCCTAGCCCGTCACGTGACCGAGGGGCGGTGTCCCGGGCCGGGGCATCATGTGATCGCTGGCGGGCGCCAAGTGATGACGCAGAGCGCGCGCGGGTCGTTTCAGCCACAGAAGAAGTGGGCTGAGGAAAGGAGTCGGGGTCTGGGCGTGCGACGTTCGGCTAGATATCACCGAGCTAGGTGGGACAGCCAGGTAAGATCCAGGGGAACCGTGATAGGGATCTGGCGGGCGTTGTCGCCTCCCTCTGTGCTCTGGGGACCTGGGCCTGGCCCTCTTCCCCCGCGGCAACTGGACGGAGGCAGGTTATGTCACGACCGCCTCTCGGGAGATTACCACTATGTGATCAAAACAAACCAAACTGTTTTGAACCGACTTTTGAAACTGAGGCATGAACAGGTAGCTCGGATGTACTCAAGGCCATAGGTGCCATTTCACTTCTGCAGGCGAAGGGAAGTGGTGTAGCCTCGGTGTGATAGAAGAGGGGGGAAGCGGGACGGGTGTGTGTGTGGGGGGGGGCAACCTTCTTGGGCACCGGCATGTTGGTGGTGACCCGGAAATGGTAGTAGTTTTTATTACTACTTTGGTAACTTAACGAATTTAGTCCCGTTCATTTTATTTTCTCGAGGAGACGTTTTCTAGCTCCTAATGTATGTTCCAGTTTAAGGAGGTCCCAGCATGAAGGAATGGCAGAAGTCGGCAGTTAGCCGTGTTAAGTTATATAGTAGAGATGTGTGTTAGGAACTGAGAAGGCGCGTGGAAGAGAAGGAGCAATGGGCGAGGGAAGGTTTCAGAGACAAGGGTGTATGCATGCTGAAAAAGGGAGACATGACTCTTGTTGAAGCTGTATGAGGACCACCTTGGATTTAAAGAAGGTCGAACTTATTGTTTGTTTGCTCTGTGCCTACTGTAATGCTGTGCAGAAACGTGTGAAGCCGTGTTTCCCTATTTACATTAAAACTGGTTTAACTGACAGCAACTCTTTCACGAATATAAGGGAAGCAAAATAGTGCGCTGAGCCCAATAACTTGGTGAGACTTCAGGAAGTGCATAACTTTGTTGTAGATTGTCTTGGAGGCTATAGGTACTTGGTGACAAAAATATCAGTGTTATTGGAAAGAGGATCCAAGAAGAGGTTGGTTTAAATCAGTGTTTCTTAACTAATGTGATGATTTATGTTTTGTCTTCAGATGATTCTTTGTGGTGAGAGACTGTACTGTATGTACTTGCTAGAATTTTATCAGTATCTGGCCTCTGCTCCATAGATGCTTGTCTGTGTCACCCCACCCCCACCCTCTCCAGTGCCACAGTCAGAAATGTCCCCACATAGCCGGGCGTGGTGGCGCACGCCTTTAATCCCAGCACTCCGGAGGCAGAGGCAGGTGGATTTCTGAGTTCCAGGCCAGCTTGGTCTACAAAGTGAGTTCCAGGACAGCCAGGGCTATACAGAGAAACACTGTCCCGAAAAAAACAAAAAAAGTCCCCCACATGATGTTAAATGTTACCTGGGGGAGACCCCCTCCAAACCCTAGGTTAAACCAAGCCCCAAGGAATAGTGTCCATAAACGAAATACTACATCTGTGTAGCATCAGAAACTAAGGTCTTTCTGTCGTAGAGGCTGAGAATTCCCGAGGCCAACTTGCCATCAGATTCAGTGTCTGGTAAAGACACACTTTCTGGTTTGTAAATGGCATGCACTTGCTGTTTTCTCGGGTGGTAGAAAAGCAAGAGAGCAGAACTAATGTCGTTCTGGAGGGTAGATCTAGTCACCTCGCCAAAGGCCTTATCTTCTAGAACCACCAGTTTGGACATTAGGATTTCAGTATGCAAAGTGGGGATGGGGACCCAACCATTTAGACCTTATCAGACAGATGAGACTGGAGGAGGCGGGGAAGTGAGGAATATGTATTGGGGAGGGTATGGGGAGGGCTAGCAGTTGTGGATTGGGGCTCTAGACAGCTCTCTTGGAAGAAATGGAAAGAGCTAAGAGCCCAAAGGAGTGCAAACAGAAATGTTGTTCCCTGAGGAAGGCATATAGTTTGCAGTGGCCTTGAGAGCGGGTCTCATGAAGTGGGAGAGGTGGGAGCCTGCCAGACTCCCGGCCAGGCCTGGAGGACAGGACTTTGAAACAAAGTCATGTCTGTGGGAGAGTTTTGCAGCCAGGATGAACCCAGAAGCATGGGAAGTCATCAAAGAGGAAGGTGGGGGGATGCTTTTCTTTAAGATTAGAGAAAGATGTCCTTGGTTTGCTGTGGAGAGTGGTGTGGGCGAGGAGAAAGCTGCCAAAAGCTGCCGATTGAGGAGAGCAGGGGGGAATACAGAGAGAAGGAAAGGAGAAAATCTGATGTGGACATGGTTAGTTCATTCAACCTGAGAAGAAAGGAGAACTCAGGAACCGAGGCTGCTGGGTGGAGAGGGACGCCCTTCCTCAGTGAAATAGCAATCAAGGTTATTGTATTTTATTGTATTTTATTGTATTGTATTTTGGTGTTTTGCAAGACAGGGTTTCTCTGTGTAGCCCTGTCTGTCCTGGAACTCACTCTGTAGACCAGGCTGAACTTGAACTCAGAAATCCCGCCTGCCTCTGCCTCCCAAGTGCTGGGATTAAAGGCGTGCGCCACCACTGCTCTGCCTCAATCAAGGTCTTTAGCTCTGCTCTTTAGTGTAAATGGATGAGGAGATGTCAGGAGTATGTAGTATCAGCTGTCACCCACCATGTTAGGTCTGGTGGGTGGGTCATGCCTGTAGTCCCAGCATTTGAGTGGCAAGAGGGTTGCCATGAGTTTGAGGCCTGTGTGGACTACCTAGTGAGATCCCGTCAGAGCAGCAAAGGCAGAAAAGGGTCCATTATCTGTAATCAGGAAGTAGCTGCCTGGAGAGTTGTATGTTCCTTCAAACTGTTGTTGCTGTGTGTTTTTATATGCCTTTTCCTCATTTTGCGGGCCAAGTCGGACATCTCATCTGTCCCTTCATTTTACAAGTAGTCTCTGTTGTTTCAGCGATATATTTGTGTGTCTGGCCGCTACCAACGGCTGAGCTCCTGGGGCGCAGAAGCTGAATGTCCGGTGCTTAGAATACTGCCTGCCATATGAGAGTTTCTCATTGAATTAGAATAAACCAAGTAGCATTTGAAAACAAAAGTCTTGGGTTACTTACCATGAAAGCCACTATGCTCAGAGAAATTGCCTAGTATTTAAGAAGATACTAAATAAATGTTTGTTACCCAAGCCATTTGAGTCAGCGGTTAATGATATTTTGAATATTTATGTTAAACTGATAACCTCAGAGAGAAAAGACCTTAGCCCTTTCCTATCCTGTATTTTTTCATGAGCCTAAGAATTTACATGGTAAGACATTCAATACCTACTTGTGGGGAAAAAAATGAACATCTCTAACTGAAAGCGATACTAGAGAAGCAGCTGTAGCAGCCCAGGTAAAGCTGGTACTGTGGGAGGAGGAAGGGCTGGAGATACCACATGGCTCCCTGCGCTTGAAGGAAGAGGGTGAGTCTGATGCAGACTGGACCAGAAGCTAGACCACACCCAGCGAATGGCTTCTTTCTTTCCGAAGAGGTTCTGAAGGGCTTGCCAGTCTGCTTGACATTTTAAAACCATTTCGAACTTTGCACTTTTCTAGTTGCTTTCAGTGGCTTGAATTTCAGGAATTCCCTGACTTAAATATGTCTAGAGACGCAAGGGGTACAAAACTTAAAGAGTTGTTGTTTAAAAGTGTAAAACAAAGGAGTGTTTAACATGAGAGCAATAACTTCAGCTATAATATATAAGCCACTGTAAGAAGAGAGGTCTACATAGAAATTCCGCTTTTACTGACCTAGATAACTACAGGTATAAATCTATTGGAACTCAGGGAGGCTATCAGAAACAGTTTTTTTTTTCTTTTAAGACCTCAAAATGCAATATAAAATGTAATATATGCATATATATATATATATATTACACTAAAACTTAGGTTTTTTTTAATCTCATCTTATTAAACTTCATTTTTTTCTTTTTCTTCCTCTTTTCTATCCTCTATATGCATTAAGCTTCTAAGAACTGGGTTTTGGAGAGTCGAAGCATTGAGAAAGAGGGTATTCTCTTTAAAAATCAAGATAGCTACCTTCCCTATGTTACACTGAGTGTGTGTTTTTGATGTCCAGGTGATGGTACAGTGCTTTGGTGTGCTCAGGTTATTGCATGCAGGAACAATGTAGCACTGGATATTGAATACAGTCATTATTGATTACTATGCTCTTTTCCTGTACAGTAATTATTCTGACTTAGAACTCTTACTGTTGTGTTTGAAATTTTAGGTAACAGTTTCAAGATGCCAGGACGTTCCAGTACAAATTCAGGTTCTACTCGTTACATATCCTTCAGTGGTGTAGAGTCAGCTCTCTCCTCCTTAAAAAACTTCCAATCCTGTATCAGCTCCGGAATGGACACAGTTTCTAGTGTTGCCTTGGACCTTGTGGAGACTCAGAGTAAGTAATACTTAAAACTTTGTGCGTGCGTGCGTGCAACTGTCCACTCTGAGGTCAGGGTGTGGTTACATTACTCTGAGGATGCCCTTCGAGCATTCTTGGGGTAAGTGTTTAATTTCACTGGACACATTTTCTCATCTTATTCTGTAACATCTCAGAACCATGTAGCACAGTAATCCTCCACTCAGAACTGCCCTAGAAATCTGTGAACACAGATATTAGGGTTCCTTGCTGCAGGTATGCAGTCTAAAGTTTGCGATACGTGTGATCGGGAAGGTCTGTAAATGTGCGGGGACAACACTCTTTTCCATCAGTTTAACTCTGTGCTGTTGTGCTTGATTACTCTGCACGTAGACTCGACAGATGCCAGGGATAGCAGTAGGGAAAGCCTCGGCCAAAAGGAGGGTTCAGCTTTGGGGAATTCTCACTTTTCCAGCAGAAGATTAAGAACGATGTTCTTGGCTTTTTTTTTTTTTTTTTTTTTTTTTTTTGAGTTAGAGTTATTATTACTTTTGACATATTCAGAGCCAAGGGAGTGGCATAATATCTTTTTTCCCTTACTTTTTAAAAATGGTACTGTTTTTGAACGATTTGTGATAATGTGTTTTTTCCTTTACTTATCCTGACTGAGTTTTAAGGCTCTAAAAACATAATATTTATGTCAAGTTGGAAGAATTTCTGTACTGTTTCTTATCATAGTTCCCTGTGTGCTGTCTCCTTTCCTTTTAGGATTTCAGCTACAGTTGTGAGAGCTGTATGTTCCCTTCTGCCCCAAAATATCTTTCAGTCTCCCCTCTACATTCTTTAAAAAAAAAAAGTGTGTGTGTGTGTGTGTGTGTGTGTGTGTGTGTGTGTGAAAGAGAGAGAGCGAGAGAGAGAGAGAGAGAGAGAATGTGTGTTTGCGTGTGTATGTTAGAGAGAGAGAGAGAGAGAGTGTGTGTGTGTGTGTGTGTGAGAGAGAGAATGAGAATGTGTGTGTGTATGTTAGAGAGGGAGAGAGAGTGTGTGTATACATATGTGTGTGTGTGTGTGTGTGTGTGAGAGAGAGAGAGAGAGAGAGAGAGAGAGAGAGAGAGAGAGAGAGAGAGAATGTGTGTGTGTGTGTGTGTGTGTGTGTGTGTGTATGTGAGTGAGTGATGGACCTGCATGCACATGCCTTGCAGCACTCTGTAGTACAAACAACACTTCTGTGGAGTCAGCCCTTTCCTTTCCCCTTTGTGTGATTCTAGGGTGTCAGACTCAGGTCATCAGACCTGCATCGTTGCCTGAGGCATGTTGCTGGCCCCATCTTCATCCTCAACTCTATGAGGCATGTTTCTAGTAGCTTTTTAAAATCGTTGTCTGTCATTACTGTCCTTTTTCTCAGTGTCATTCCAGTTTAATTTCCTTATGCATTTGATGTTGCCAGTTTAAGTTTTGTTGCCTTCTGTCAAGGTTGGTTTCCTTTAGCTGTCAACTTGAAACAAACTTGGTGTCACCTTGGAAGACATAGCCTCAACTAAAGTATTGTCCAGATGAGATTTGCCTGTGGCCGTGTCTGTGAGGCATTTTCTTACTTGCTGATTGATGCAGAAGGGCCCAGCCCATTGTGGGTGTTGCCATCTCTAGGCAGGTAGGCCTGGGCTGTGTTAACAAATTGATGGAGCATGCCAGGAAGCAGTGTTCCCTGCCTGGCTTGTGCTTCAAGCTTCTGCCTTGGCTTCCCTTGACAGATGGACTATAATCTGTATTGTGAAATAAACTCTTTTCCTCTGAAGTAGCTTTGGATTGTGATGTTTATCACAGCAACAGAAAACAAACAAATATCTTCTTTTAAAGAGAGTTGAAGTTTGTTTTGGTGGAAAGCCGAATAATTTATGGATCAGTTGGCTCTATTCCAGTATTGATAATCTTTGTTAAGGGTGAGCATAAGGTAGCTATTCTTAGTTGTCAACTTGACTACATCTGGAATTAGCTATAACTGAAGTGGCTGGGGGCTGGAGAGATGGTTCAGCGGTTAAGAGCACTGACTGCTCTTTCAAAGGTCCTGAGTTCAACTCCCAGCAACCACACGGTGACTCACAACCATCCATAATGAGATCTGATGCCTTCTTTTGGGGTGTCTGAAGACAGCTACAGTGTACTTACATAAAATAAATTAATTAATTAAAAACAACAACAACAGCAACAAAACGAAGTGGCTGGATACACACATATGAGTAATTTTTTTCTTAAATCATTTCAAGTGGGAAGACCCACTTTTACTCTGGATCTCCTGAGGTGGGAAGACCCACCTTTTATCTGCTGGCAGCCTATATGAAGGGCATGGAAGAAGGAAGCTTTTACTCTGCCTCTCACTTCCACTGGCAAATCTATACCCTCACTGGCTTTACAGCCTACTCTGGGGTTCCAGAGTATAGTGGAGATCAGCTGAGATATCTAGCCTCGTGAACTGACTGATTTTGGACCTTGTGTTGGTAGACAGCTATTGTTAGACTAGCTGGACCACAGCTTATAACTTATTTCTCTGTCATTCTCTTTATAGAGCTTCACTCTATAAATTCTGTTCCTCTACAGAACTATGGCTAATACAGTGAGTTTTAGTAAGGTTAACATCATGTAACAAAGTAAGGCCCTCTGGAGCCTTGATTGCTTTGAGGATTCAGCATCTTAGCTTGACTCTGGATGGATGAAATTCAAGTGTCTCCCAGAATTCTCTGGACGTGGGTATTGTTTGCTTCCTAGTTCCTCAGTGTCTTCGGATTCAGTATCAGACTCCAGGGAATCCCTGTGCTGATCCATAGCTTGCTCCCAGCATTCTGTCTTGCAAGCTCCTGCTGCTTCAAGCCTCCAGATTCTTCTCATTCTTTTGGGCTGCTATGTTCCATGTGGATCCTTTCTCTCTAGTGCTTGCAGGAAGGGAGGGGATCGAAGGACTAGTCTCCAGCCAGATGTTTCCCCATATGTACTTATCATTCTGGTCTGGCTATTGTAGCATAGTCTGAAAGTAGTCATAGCATATATTTTAATCCAGCTTTTGTAATTATTCTGGACAAGATGACCATCTCAATCCCAGCTATTCATTCATGGCTAAGCAGCAGAAGTCACCTGTTATCTTTGGTCACCTGTGATCTCTTAAGTGTCTTAACCCTGCCTCATCTGTTTTAGAACCTGTTCTTGGAGATGATGGATATTTGGCTTTTTGCTGAAATCATAATAGAACCTTATGGCTTACATAAAAGAGAGCGAGAATACAATCCTGGAGAGTATCAGATCAAAAGTTTCTAGATTTAAGTTAAAAGTTTAAATATTTTGGCTCCATCCATCCATCCATCCATCCACCCATGTGGTTTTTTAAGACATGGTTTTTCTGCATAGCCCTGGTTGTCCTGGACTTCAGTTTGTAGACCAAGCTGACCTGGAACTTAAAGAAATCTTCCTGCCTCTGCTCCCAAGTGCTGGGATTAAAGGTGTGTACCACCACCCAGCCAGAATTCTTTATTTTTGCCTTTAGTAAGAAGTATAGTGTTGGTATAAAAATACAGTTCCTGCAGTTTTCTTTTATTTGAGAAAGAGTTTCATTGTTGCCAAGTCTGTCTTGGAACTCCCTATGTGGAGGAGGCTGGCCATGAAATCTTCCCTTGTCTTCTACTCCTCCTTCCACTGGGTAGCTTACAAGTTTGCATCACCTTACCCAGCTGCTTCGTTATCATTAGAAAAGAAATGCTAACAATGTTTTTCAAAAAAGGTTCATAATATAATTTGGGGTTGATAAATTTTTATCTATGATGGGCCAGATTGCAAATATTTTCAAATATTTCTGAGCCATGAGGTCTCATAAACTCTGGTAAGTGTGCTATTGTAAAGACCACCCTAGACAATGCATAAAGGTGTGGTAGACTGAATGAGAATGGCCTTCATAGGCTCATATGTTTGAATACTTGGTTTCACTTGGTAGAATTGTTTGGGAAGCTAAGGGGTGTGGCCTTGTTGGAGGAAGTGTGTCACCGTGGGTGGGCTTTGAAGTTTCAAAAGACTTGCGCTTTCTGGGTATGCTTTTTGTTTGTGGTTCAAGGTGTGCTCTCAGCTGCTGCTCTAGCCCCCTGCCACCTTTCTTCTGCCATCACATCATGGACTGTTACTCCTCTAGAAGAATAAGCCCTTAATATAGTTTTGCCTACAAGTTGCCTTGGTCTTGGTGTTTTGTCACAATAGAAAAGAAACAAATATAAATGGGAATGGTGTATTCTAAAAAACTTTATTTACAAAAACAGAAAGTGGACCAGTTTGGGTTATAGCTTGCCAACCCTTCCTTTAGAGCCACAATTTATCAAATATTCATTAAAAATTATTTGGGGGCTAGAGAAATAAGAACATTTGTTCTTGTATAGGACCCAGATTTGATTCTCAGCACCCACATGGTAACTAACAAGCCACGATAACTCCAGTTCCAGATCTGACCCTGTCTTCTAACCTTCATGGGCACCAGCCATACATCTGGTGCACATACATGAATGTAGATAAAACATTCATGTATGCAAATAAATCTAATTTTATTTGGATTAATTTTGCAGCAAATACTTGTTTTTTTAATTAAAAAAATCAAACTTAAGATAAATTTTGACCAAGTTGTATGGAAAGAAACACATGAGATGAAGAGTCTCAGTTGATGCAGATGCAGAGCAGAGAGTGGCCTGGAGTGCCGATTGTGAAAATACATTTATATATATGTATACGTATACATATATATACATATACATATACACACACACACATATATATATACATATATATATATATATATATATGTATATATATGGGAGCACACTTCATACTTCATAGTTAATACACATTTACAGAGGAACTATTCTGTCTCTAATTCAGTGCTGTGATTTAAAAAGGATACAGAGGAGTATAAAGTGGTTCTTTTCCTTCACAGGATTTACAGTCTCAATTTGAAAACAGACACGGATTAAAATTCCAAAAGGGATACTAGTAAGCTCTCAATAAGGGTTATTATAGATTATTCAAGGTTGGAATTTTTGTTTAAAATAATCATTATTAGCAACAAAAGCTGCTAGGTGTTGTCCTTTCAAATCAGACTCACATTCTCCATTCTCCATTTTCAGTAGATGGTTACAACTCAGGGAGCCTAGGTAGCCTATTATAGCTGTTCTTTGCAATTAAAGGGACCATGGAAACACAGCTATATCAGCCTGTAGCACACCCAAAGCACGTTCCTATTCAGCCATCAGGGTAGAGGGGTTTCTTTTCTTTTTTTAAAAAAAGATTTATTTATTATTATATCTAAGTACACTGTAGCTGTCTTCAGATGCACTAGAAGAGGGCATCAGATTTCATTACAGATGGTTGTGAGCCACCATGTGGTTGCTGGGATTTGAACTCAGGACCTTCAGAAGAGCAGTCGGTGCTCTTAACCACTGAGCCATCTCTCCAGCCC
>NC_034606.1:25201493-25206428 GCF_900095145.1 Mus pahari
TATATATATATATATATATATATATATATATATAGTAAGCTGTGCTAGTTGATCACAGACATTCTTAAGTGAAAGTTACATTTGCTATACTGTCAGTTCTTGAGGGAGAATGGCACAGTGACTTTCATATTAGTGACCTTAGGTGCCATTGCTGAGTTTTATGCTAAGGCATGGCCAGTATTTTCCTATAAGGCTTTTGTGTAATCAAGAGCAATTTTGTACGAATTCTCCACATGATTAGAACACATATAAACACATCCTCCAATTACTATGAGCATGGTTTTGATCTGTGGACCTGTGGTTTCTGAGCCATCGTCTGTCAGCCTCTGCCTTCTGAAACTGAGTTTGAGTGCTAATGAGCAAGAGGCAGATGGCATGCAAAAGTGTTTTCAGACACAAAACCTCTGGGCAACTGTTCCCCACAAGAGTTAGTTAGGAGAGAATTTTTTTTAAAATTAATGAACATTTTGGCTTAATATAATTAAATATAAAGCATATGTTGTCTTTTAAAATGTTACCTAAAATTCAAGAAAGTTTTGGTATATTTCCAAATTGTTAGTGTAAGCTTTCCATTTTCACAGTAATTTTCAAGAATATAGAATAGCCTCAAAGGAAAATCATAGTCTGTTGTACATTAAGTTAGTTCCTCATGGCCCAAATTATATAAAAATAAAATTACAAGCCCTCTCAAAATTTTTATAGAAAAATGTAGGTTTTAATTTGAGGTATTTTTTCTTGGTACCTTTTAAAAATTGGCAAATAAGAGTGCATATTTTTGGGGTATCATATGGCTCTCTACAGACCTATACTGTACAATATTCAAACCATTTTATTATCTTTGACATTATGATGGTTACTTATAACTTGTCAGGTTGATACAGCATAGTATCATCTGATATTTACTGGATTATGCATACTATATGTATAATGAATACATATATATATATATATATATATATATATATATATATATATATATATACTCAGACATTAGAAAGGATATTAGAAAGGAATTTTGTTAACTATGAGAACATGGGTAGGTCTGGAATGTATAGTATTTGAATGAAATAACCAGGTTGATAGATACTTTGGTTGATTTATTTGTATTTGTATTTGTATTTTTTGTCTGTTTCCCTAGGATTCTGA
This sequence comes from Mus pahari, assembly GCF_900095145.1. NCBI lineage: Eukaryota > Metazoa > Chordata > Mammalia > Rodentia > Muridae > Mus > Mus pahari. Next base: position 25,202,640 of record NC_034606.1, read on the forward strand.
AGCTCTGAGGCAGAAAGGTCATAGTTACTCTAGTCCGACAGTATGGTTTTTGATCTGTGTCCAAGTATAGTATTAATGGTAATGGCCGTAATCATAAAGTCAGTTCGCGATTTGTTTTAGACTTTGAGTGTGCTGGGTATAGTATGCTTTTACTTGGATTCTCACTTGATCCTATCAGCAGTCTCATGACATAGAAATAAAGTTATCATAACTTTCTGAATGAGAGAGGTCTGGCTTAGAAAAGTTAATTTCTAAAGCCACAGAATTAGAAATTAATGTGGTCCAGATTTGAGCATAGAAAAATGAAACATTATGCTTTGTCATAAATGCTTTGTGGTTGCACATACCTTTAATCTCAACACTGAGGAAGGAGACAGGCAAATTTCTGTGAATTTGAGGCCAGCCTCAAATTCTATAGAGAGTTCTAGGGCATCCAGGGCTGTATAGTAGGACCCTGTCTAAAAGAAAAAATAAAAATAGGAAAAATATGATAAAAACACACTGTATGAAATTCTCCTAGGGGTGAAAATGTAAGTCCAGGTTGCCCTTCCAGGCATTTGCTTACCCCACAGGCAGAGTTGACCCATGAACACTCTGCACTGAGCCTAGACCTTGAACATGCGGGACCTCACATAATAAAGTTGGCATCATCCTTTGTGTGGAAGAGGAACTCACACTGACGCAGGCAGAGGTTCTCTTCTATTTGGTACCCCCCTTTCTTTTAATTTGGGGAGACACTGACTTGACTTATTTTTGCTCAGAGCTCTTTCTGCGTCTCACGTGAGCTAGAGGTCCTAATAAAGAAGTCTTACATGTATTTCTCTGCGTCTGAGTAACTTCTTCTATTCAGAACCAAACAAACTGGCTAAAGTATAAAACTAAGCAGCTGTTAATTATTGTAATTTAATTTTTCAAGACAGGGTCACATGTAGCCCATGCTTGCCTCAAACTCACTGTGTAGTCAAGGATGACTTTGAGTTTCTGTTCTTCCTGCTTCCATCTTAGAGATAGGACTGAAGGCATGAGCCCTCATGCCTGGTGTCTATGGTGCTGGAGATTTAACCTAGAGTTCTGTACCTGCTGGACAAGCACTGTCTACTGAGCTCCAGCTCTACCAGCTGATATGACACTCTTGACTTGCCAGGATACACTGCTCTCACACCAGAGACTGGGCTTTCCTGGCGTTAGCTTTTTCTGTTTTTCAAAATAGAGTTGACAGCCCAGGGTAGGGGATGGATGAAAGAGAGGAGAGGAGAGAGGGGAGGGGAGGGGAGGGGAGGGAAGAGGGGACAGAGCAGAGAGAGGCTGGGGAGAGCTCAGTAACCAAGAACACTTACTGTTTTTGCAGAGAACCTGGGCTTAGTTCCCAGCACCCACTGACAGCTCACTTCTGTTTGAAACTCCAGTGCCTCTTCTGATGTCCAACAGTTCCTGCCTGCACATGGTGTATCTTTACGCACTTGGACACATACACACACAATAAGATAAATATATTTTTTTAAATAGAGTTGAATTTAGTCCTGGTGGGAAGCAGCTGGATCATTTTGATGTCATTTTACTGAACTAGGCTGTCTTTGTCTAAGCTTGTAGTGGCAGGAGACTAACCCTTTACTGGCTAAGTGACAGCAGTCAGATTTCCTTTTCTGTGTATCCAGGCCCAGACCTGACGGATAGAAGCACTGCTCTGAACAGAATTCAGACGTATATACTGTTGGTTCCTGAGCAGCCAGTGGTCTGAAAATTTGTAAATTGTTTTTTATTGAAAATTAAAAACAAACAAACAAACCTTATTTTTATCTTTTATTTATTCTTTGGCAATTTCATACATCTATATAGTGTGTCTTGATCATATCTATCTATCCTGAGTTCCCATGTACCACTCTTTAGGCACCCCCCCAACTGTTAAAATAAAAACCAAACAGCATACGACCCAGCGTCCAATTACTGCTGTTTGCAGGAGCATGAGTGACTTCCCAGTGGCCACAGCCCTGAAGAAAAAGGACTCCCCTTATTTTAGCCGCCTTCAGTTGCTAGTAGTGCTTCATATGGAGATGGAGCCCCAGGAGCCCCTGTCCATCTCTGACTGGCTTGATCTTGTGCAGGTAACTGCAGCTGTTGTGAGTTTGTGAGCACAGCAACTTGTGTTCAGAAGACAGCATTCAGAGCATTCCTCCCCACACTCCAGCTCTTCTAGTCTTGCCACACCTTCTTCCTGATGGTCCCTGACCAGCAGGGCAGAATGTACAGGGCCCACTTAGGGCTGAGTACTCAAGTGTCACACATGCTCAGAGCTTTGGTTAGTATTGATTCTTTGCCTTGACTGCTGCCTGCTGCAAAAAGAAGCTTCTCTGGCCAGTGTTGAGAGCAGCACTAAGGTATGGGGTAATTATAAATATCTAGAACAGTTTGACAACATGTCTGCCTAACAAAACAACAGCGGTAGTACATTCTCCCCTAGGGCATCGGCTCTCCCTAGCTGAAGTCCTTTGACCAGGTTCACTGTACTCGGCATGCCTTCCCTCCTGGATCAGGCCTCAGACCAAGTATTGAACAGTTGGTTACTACCATCACCGTCATGGCATACCTTGGCCTAGCATGTAGGGGTTACCATTGAGTAGGACTTTTGATAACTTTTCTCCCACAGCGGGCTTACATAGCACCTTTCAGCACTGTAAGTTAGCTAGCAGAGAGGAAGCTCCCCTTCAGTTCCAGGAAGGCTGGCCTTAAATCCTGGCCTTATAGGCCTGAGGACTACCTTGAACTTCTGATCTTCCTCTGTCTATAGAGTCTGAAGTAATCGGAGTTTATCACTGCCCAGTTTATGTGTGGCTGTCATCAAGCCCAGAGCTTCATACAACTGTGCTACATCCCTAGCCCCCAGACACAATTTTTCTGAAAATGTGCTCTTAGTTGTTGTGGCTGGTGTATTTCTCCCCTCAGAATTTAAGATTATCACCTAACCCTTATCCCACTTCTCCGAATGTCTGACTCCCCTTTCTGCTGTCTTTCTTCCTGCCACTCACACTGCCTACTTATGCAGTACATTTATGTATGTATTTATGTTGGGTTTGTTTACTCGGATTACTGTCTGTGTCGGTCCTGGCCATTGTCAGGTGCTCCCACACCTTCTATTGCTGATATGACCTGTGTGGCGGTTTGAATAAGAGTGTCTGCCTTAGGCTCATAGATTTGAGTGCTTGGTCATCAGGGAGTGACACTGTTTGAAAGGATTAGGAGGTGTGGCTTTGTTGGAGCACATATGTCACTGGAGGTGCTCTCTGAGGTGTCAAGAGCCCAAGCCAGGTCTGGTGGCACTTTCCTGCAGTCTTCAGATCTAACGTAGAACTCTCAGCTTCTGTGTGTGCCTGTGTATCACCATCCTCTCCACCATTGTGACGATGGACTAAACCTCTGACACTGTAAGCAAGCCCCAATTAAATGCTTTCTTTTATAAGCTGTCTCAGTCATTTTTTCTCTTCACAGCAATAGAACACTAAGATAACCTGAAAGGTAGTTAGCACACAATGTATGGCATGATTGGTGTCAGTCCTAAGAGGAAGTTTACTATAAAATTTTTTCTTAGTTATCTAACTCCTTCATTATATTTATATCTATGTCAATGGAGCGCAAATGCCATTTTCATGTACTTTATACATACACATGCAAAATGAGAGAATGAAAGCAAGCAGTGGGCCATTTTGTCCTTTAGGAGTTGCCATAGGTGCCAGATCTCATTATAGATGGTTACTGGGAATTGAACTCGGGATCTCTAGAAGAACAGCCAGTGTT
>NC_034606.1:25210224-25227462 GCF_900095145.1 Mus pahari
CCATAACAAGATCTGACGCCCTCTTCTGGAGTGTCTGAAGACAGCTACAGTGTGCTTACATATAATAAATAAATAAATTAATTAAAAAAAAAAAAAAAAAAAAAAAAAACAAAAAACAAAACAACAACAACAAAAAACAGTTCTTTTTAAAATATATAGAAACAAGTGTACATCTCATGTGAATCATAAAACAAGTAGAATTTTTCTCGACTAGTGAATTTTGATTTAACTTTAATAATCACTTTAAAATATTTGTTCACATACATATTCATAATTTTGTCCTTTTTCCAGTTGAGTCACTGTAGAAGGTTAAAGGTGTGACATACACTGCCCGTTGGCTTCTCTAGTTACAGTGTTGAGCAGTTCCTTTCTAAAGGGCTCTAGGGAAAGAGCTTTGACTGTTCTTTGCCTCCCCCCTCTTTCTTACCTTGGAGTCTCACGCAGCACATCTCCAGCTGTCTCACCACCTCCAGATGTTCTACCCACTGATGACCTAAGAGCTAGCCTCGTTCTCTACAGGGTGGTTCCTCGGGGAGGTACTGGCTTGTTCTGTTCTGTGTGCTAAGCTCTCCTGTTCACATTAGCATGTTTTATTTTGAAATAGTAAAACTTCCTGTTAATTTTTTTTTAAACAGATAATGTATAGTACCTAAATACTGTTTGGATTTTTCTAGACCTTTGACAGTGCTTTTGCTATTGATTCTTTTGTTTTCTTCTCAGATGTTTTGTTTTTTATTTTGTTTTGTTTTTTTCTTGACCTTTGGAGCTGAAGCTTCGGTTAGATTTCAGTGATCAAACTGAAAAAGACTAAAACAGAAAGAAAAACCAAAACCAACCAAACAAAAAAAAAACAAGTAGGAGCCACTCAGGCAGTAAAAAGCCAGGCCTGCACCACATCGTGTCTCTGGCCATTGGCAAGAACTGATGCTGGCTTAATGCTATGAAGAGATGACAACAGAAGAAGTAGAACAGACATAAGGAGCCTTCTGTGAAACACTGTAGTCCTCTTTTAATGACATAAAGTTTTAATGTCTTGTGGTAAGAGGGAAGGAGCTTTTATGAGGATGACACGTGACATAGCTGGAAACAGCTTGATTCTTCTAGAGGTCGCTACCCACACTGTCCTTTCCTGCTCACAGATGAAGCTGTGTGTTGATGCTGTACATTTCTGAATACCATTGCTCATGTGTGCGAGTGCAGTCTGATAAACTACAGCGCTTGCCACGCGTGGGATTTGAAATTTCCTGCTGCCCTTCTTTCATAAAATATGGAGGAAGGAGAGATTTGTAATGTTTTATTTAACCTAGTGTATCTGAAGCTATTGTTCGGAGCCAGAGAGATGGCTTTATGGTTAAGAGGATTGGCTGCTTTTCCAGAGGACCTAGGTTCAATTCCTAGAACCCAGGTGATACCACACCTGCTTCTACACTAGACACTAGACATGTCCCTAGACTGTCCATAGACATAATGTAGTCAAAACATCTATACACACAAATAAAATTTAAAAAGTAAATAAAGATAAAATATTTTTTCGTGTCATAAATATGAAAGCTCCTAAGGAGTTCTTTTGACACAGCGTGGGCACTGAAATCAGAATCCTACAGTGCACTAGACTCCAGACTAGCCACACTGCTTATGCTTATTGGTCACATGTAACACTTTATGAGATGACAAAAGACACATAGGCTATTTCACTTCTCGGTGACAGAGAAAGGTAAGAAATAAGAAGAGATGGCCAAATCAGCTAGATCTGCAGCTCTTTAGCAGTTCTGCTGAGTCTTCCAATCAAGCCAGTTGGAAGAATGAGACTCTCAGTTTCTCCTGTATTCCTCTCCTCTCTGCTGAAACCTTGGCTAGTATTTTGGGGTTTTCCCCAAATTGTTTAGCCAGCTTAAAATAAAAAGTGCATTGTTTCTGAGGATCCTGTTACATATAGCTTCTGTATAAATGCTGTGTGTTCATTTGAATCCACATCTACAGTTCTTCATATTTTGTAGCTGATGTGGTAAATCAGTTTCATATGCTGTTGGGCAAGCTGGAAGGTTAAGCCTCTAACTTCGGCAGCCAGCATATTCTAGTTGCTGTAAACAATTAAGCCTGTCAGCAGTTGACCTTGGGAATGCTAATTGGCTTGTCCCTGGGTGCCGCCTCAGGCCCTGGCTTTCTCTCTGTGGGTGGGAGTTGTGAACCTGGTTTGGAGAAGAACTAGAGGCATTTGAGGCCAGCTCCAAACAGATGTGCTTCTTGCTTCACTTTTGCATGTGACCACGGTTGCAAGAGGCATATTCTTGCATGATTTTTTTTTTCCCGGCCTGTGGAATCAGAGAGCAAAGTTGAAAGGCAGCTTCTTTTACCTTTGGATCTGTTCTGGCCCTTCAGTAGAGTCTTCATCTGTCATGGCGAAGGTTGATTTAAAATTGACAGTATTTCTCATTGGGGTTCATTGTGCATCTTAAACTTACAAGAAGAGTTGGGAGCCAACTTTTATTTCTCTCTCTCTCTCTCTCTCTCTCTCTCTCTCTCTCNCACACACACACACACACACACACACACACACACTCCCTGCTTTGTGATTCTTACTGACAGGGTCTTACCATGTAGCCCAGGCTCGCCTCAAAGTTACTCCCCTCCTACCTCATCCTCCAGAAGGCAGAGATTACAGGAATCCATAAGCACACCTGGTTGGTGTTCACTGCAGTTATTCTGGGTCTGGTCCAGACTAAGGTGAGTGATTGAGGAGAAGGGGGTGCTAGCTGGGGAAGTGATACTCACTGAGAAGTTCTTCATGGACTCTCTGTAAGTGTGCATACCTGAGAGAGGAAGGTTGAGAGTATTTATTAAATTCTAAAGTAATTACTGCCATTGTAAACTGGTGATGGCAGCAGTGACCACTTTAACCTGAAGACTGTGTGTTAGGTTTTTGGGAGTGAGAAGAGAACGTTATTCAAGAAAGAGAAGTATTGAGTTCAGTTGTCTTTGGGACAGGGTATTTATTAACAGCACAGCCTGTCCTGTGGTCCCAGCCTGATGCCATAGCTTCAGTCCTGCCAGACAAAGGAAGGTGCCTATTCTTAAAGGTTTCAGAGACTGTGTGGAAGGAGGCCTCGTTAATATGTGACTTGAGCTAGATGACTTGGACCACAGTCAGGTTGTTTTAGATTGTGATTAGCACTGGGGAAGAGGCAGATTTGGCTCTGTGTGAGGGCTCTGTAAGGGCAACAACTTACAGGGCTGGCTCATCAGCTCTTAGCTATAGTATCTGCACCTGGGGACTCTGGGTTCTGATATAGTACTTAGGCAAAGTACAACATGATACTGTACAGTACAGTACTGTAGAGTATCATATAAAACTTATTTAAATTGTTTATTTGAACTTGTTTGGTTTTCATTATTAGGTAATTGTTAATAGTTGTTTTTTTTTAATTGATTGATCATCAATTATTTTTTGGCCCATGCTTTGAAAAGGTTAATTAGTTAGCAGCGATGGCAAATAACAATACACGTAAAGATTGGGAGAGCTGCGTGGTAGTTACCAAGGTATTTCTAATTAGTAGATTATTGGTATGTGTGACAGAAAAAAGAATCAGGAAGTCCTCTTCCTTTACGACAGAACCCCCGTCAATATGTCAGGATGCACACATCTCTTACAAAAGATGTGTCGTGAGTGACCTGTGATTAACAATTATTTGTATGTATGAGTGAGTATGAACATGTGTAAGTGCATGTGCAGTGTTCCTCTGGAGCTCTGTAAGGTGACTGTCAGTTGCCTAATGTGAGTGCTAGGAACCAGACCGAGACCTCTGCCTGCAGTGTGCTCTAACCCACTGAGCAGCCCCCTTTCCAGACTCTGTCTTTATGCATCTTAACTATCAATAGCTATCCCGATAGATTGTCCATGTTTGATCATTTCATGACCACAGACAGCCCTTGGCACTTTCTTTCCAAATAGACTGGCTACTAATTTGTCCATCTGTACAAAACTGCTGACCAGCGCTTACAGGAACGTGTCATTGGCTATATCCTTCCATATGCACCCTAGTCATAGAGACCGTCTCAGGGAGCACTGTGTGTGCTCTGTGAACTTCCTTTCCTCTCACCGAGGTTTCCTCTCTCTGTTGAGTGCTGTGGGATGCCTGTTGCTCACTCAGAGCTGAGGTCCAGTGCCACATCTCTTCTTTGCTTCCTCTGTGTATGCTGTACACTTATTCAGCAGAGCAACCAGCACTTCTTTTCTCCGAGTTGTTTTCTCGTGGCCATTCACACCACTAAACAGCCAGGGAGGTTTGAAGAGGCCACCTAGTTATGTTCAGTTTTGCATGTTTTGGCATTGTGTTCCAAAGTATATTTTGTACTAGACTCAGCTGAGGAGTACCTGTAAACAGCATACAGACAAATGCTGGCTGCTCAGCAGTGAGTGTGTTTGGTTGATTCCTGTTCTAGATGAATGCTTTTCTGTGGTAGTCTCTTCTCATATTTGTAACATTCAAATTTTGTAGACTGAAAATATAAAATAGTTGTGGAGAGAATACCAGAAGTGTTCCTATGGGCCAGCAGAATGGCTGGATGCACTGGCCATGCAGCTGGACACCTGAGTTTATCTCTGGAACCCCCATTGTGGAAGGAGGGAACTGGTTCCAACAAGTTGTCCTTTGACATCCACATGTGCACCCCCCCCATACACACACACAATTGTTTTTACAAAGAAATGATTCTTCTATGTTCATATGTTTGATTTACTGGTCAGTTAATTTCTAGTAGAAAATATTTTTTTAAAAAGAGCATTATAGCTGTTGCCATGCCATAGATTACTGACAAATCTTACTTGTGAAGTTAATTTAGATTCAGGTATATCTATACTGAAGCTTATGTATTTTAATGCTTTATTTTGCAAAAACCTGCTACATTTTCTGTAGTTTCACTCTATTCGTTTACTCTCCGTCTGGCAAGTGCTATGCTAGTAATATAAAGTAATTCCACTGCTTATAGACCTTATTCCAGACTCGTTCTCTCTTAACAGTTTGATGAAAATATCCTACATTGATAGATGAGATAGCTAAAGTCAGAGGGGTGAAGTGGCTTGCCTGAAGCCACAGAGTACTTTCATATTCCATTAGCTTCTGTTGTGCTACATTGAATTTATGTATAACAAATACACACACATGTATATGTGTATATATAAGCTTGTTCTTTATTAATCCTAATTGCCTTTGTATAAACAATTAAGTTAGTAAATAATAAATTTGTAAATATGGTATATAGATTATTTTTTGAAAAGATTTTATGGGCAGAGTGTTTGTTTAAATTTCGTTTTAATGGAATTTTCCATATGCTTAATGGTCTTAATTAGGGTTTTATTGCTGTGAAGAGACACCAGGACCATGGCTTCTCTTATGAAGGAAGACATTTAGTTGGGACTGGCTTCCAGTTTTAGAAGCTTCGTCCGTTACTATCACGGCAGGGAAAATGGCAGCATTCAGCAGACATGATGCTAGAGAAGGAGCTGAGAGTTCTACATCCAGATTGGCAAGCAGCAGGAAGTGTACTGATCTAGTAGACCTAGCTTGAGCCTCTGAGACCTCAACCCCACCCCCAGCAACACAACTTCTTCAAGGCCACACCTCCCAATAATGCCACTCCCTATAGGCCATGCATTCAAACACATGCATGTATGGAGCCATTCTTTATTATTATATTTTTATTAGATATTTTCTTTATTTACATTTCAAATGTTATCCCCTTTCCTAGTTTCCCCTCCAAAAATCCCCTATCCTCTCCCCTGTTCTCCTTCTCCCCAACCCACCCACTCCTGCTTCCTGGCACAGGCATTCCCCTATACTGGGGCATAGAACTTTCACAGGACCAAGGGCCTCTCCTCCCATTAATGACCGACTAGGCCATCCTCTGCTAAATATGCAGCTAAAGCCATGAGTCTCTCTGTGTGTTTTCTTTTATTGGTGGTTTAGTCCCTGGGAGCTCTAGGGGTACTTGTTAGTTCATATTGTTGTTCCTCCTAGGGGGCTGCGAACCCCTTCAGCTCCTTGAGTACTTTCTCTAGCTCCTTCACTGGGGACCCTGTGCTCCATCTAATGGATGACTGTGAGCATCCACTTCTGTATTAGTCAGGTACTGGAAGAGCCTCTCAGGAGACAGCTATATCAGGAGACAGCTTCTTGCTATTATAAATAAGGGTGCAATGAACATAGTGGAGCATGTGTCCTTATTACAAGTTGGGACATCTTCTGGGTATATACCCAGGAGTGCTATCTGGATCTTCCGGTAGAACTATGTCCAATTTTCTATGGAATCACCAAACTGATTTCCAGAGTGGTTGTACCAGCTTGCAATCCCACCTCGCCAGCATCTGCTGTCACCTGAGTTTTTGATCTTAGCTGTTCTGACTGGTGTGAGGTGGAATCTCAGGGTTGCATTTGATTTGCATTTCCCTGATGATTAAGGATGTTGAACATTTTTTTAGGTGCTTCTCAGCCATTTGGTATTCCTCAGTTGAGAATTCTTTGTTAGGCTCTGTACCCCATTTTTTAATAGGGTTATTTGTTTTTCTGGCGTTCTTTATATATATCGGATATGAGTCCCTATCTGAATTAGGACTGGTAAAGATCTTTCCGTATGGGGCCGTTCTTATTCACACACCACATCGTCTACTTTTCCTTTAGTCTTTCCTCCAGCGCTCTGGCAGCCCATTAGCCTTTTCGTTTTTTGTAACTTTGTAATTTGTCCATTTTATTATCTACCCATCTAAAATGTACAATGTAGTGTTTTTTAAAATTATATTCATGGATACACATAACCATTACCACAATCATTTCAAAACCACAACCCCGGCAAGGAGTGGTATTATATACTTATAATTTCAGCACTCAAGAGGCTGAGGCAGGAGTATTGTGAGTTCAAGGACAGCCTGGACTGTATAATGATGAAAGGAGAGGAGACCAACAAGAAAGGAAGTGAGGGAGGGAAAAGAAAGGAAGCAGACCCCGTGTCCTTTAACATTACACGCCAGTCTCTCCAGGAGCCACTAATCTACTATGGCTCTATAGCTGTGGATTTACCTATTTCAGACATTTCATATAGAAATGAATTTTATATCAAATGTGGGGTTTTTTGTGGTTGGAGTGTTCGTGTTTTCAAGCAAGGTTCGTCTGTGTTGTTACATCCATCAGCATTTAATCAGTTAGCACTTCATTTATCTTTATAGTTTAATAACACTCCATTTTGTAGTATGTATCTATACCACATTTTGTAGATCTACCAGTTGGTGGACACTGGGTTGTTAATATTACTAAATTATTCTTGGATGCTTGTGCTTTGAACAAGAAATGCCCTCACTAGGCTCAGGTATTTGAGTTACTTGGTCTCCAGTAGGTGGTGCTGTTTGGAGAGGTTTAGGAGGTGTAGCCTTGCTGGAGGATGTATGTCTCAGGGCTTCCAGAGCTTTTAGCCTATCCCCGCTTCCAGTTTGCTTTCTCTACTTCTCTCTTGCGGTGTGAGCTCTCACCTTCCTGGCACCATGCTTGCAGGTGGCTGCCTGATGTCATGTTTCCCAGCTGTGATGGATTCAAATCCTCTGGGACCAGAGCCCAGATAAGTTTTTGGTCACATGGTGCTGTAGCACAGCAGCAAATGTAACTATTAATTGTGCTGCTTAGCATCCATTCTCAGTTAGTATCTCAGCATGGTTTCAGTTGGCATTTATGTAATGATGTCATATGCTTTTGGGCTCTTAGAGAAATCTCTGGAGAAGTGCCTATTCATATCCTGTGCACTTTTAAATCCAGTGTCTAAATTCTTTATATATTCTAGAGAAAAGTCTGATATAAGACGTGATTTTCTGGTATTTTTCCTATTGTGTGCTGCATTTTACTTTCTTGATAGTGTTCACTGAAGTATGCAAGGTTGTGATCTTGCCGGAGTCCAGCTGTGTGGATTTGCTGTTGTCATGGTATGCCTTCTCTTGATAGGGCTTAGCATCAAGCTTGAAGCAGTCCTATTCATGTGTACTGAGTATGAGTTTTGAGCTGGGACTCACTTGATGAATGGCATCATATATAGATAAGCAAGTGGACTAGTTCTATAAAGGTGCTGTGATGCAAATCTTTTCCCAGAAACAATGCAGTACCATGGAGTTGGTAGGGAATTGTAGATGAGAAAGAGCTTTTAGAACAGGTTTCACATGGGCCATTGTAACATTAAAGATGAGTAGCTGTTTCATGTACTAGAAACAGACTAGAAAAGATTGGTGAGTATTTTTCCCCAATATGAAAGCTGACAAACTTGCCTTTAAGTTTCATGGGCGCTCGAGAGGTAAGAAACCTCTAAGTCAAAGACAGCAGTCTTTTGTTGTCATCCATTAAATAGTATGCCTGTTCTAGCTTACCTTCCTGTCTCCATGCCTCATGGTCTCTGGGGCTGATATGGGAGAGTCCAGGAGGGTTGAAGTCACAGCTAAGGAACCTTAGGCTCAGGGGACCCAGCTTTTGGAAGTAGACACCATCTCAGTCTTGTGAGATCTTGTTCTTACATAAGCATCCTTGTAAAGATGATCTTGAACAGAAGGGCACATGGTACCTTTGCTCCCAAGATGTTCAGAAATGAGCAAGAACCATAGACTTGCTCCCTGGTACCTGACAGATTCAGGGACTGCAAGTGCTTCAGTGAAGATGAACTTCAGCTCAGGCCTTTCCAGGCTGTTACCACCACCAGTGCTGAAAGCTTCAGCACTTTTCTTTGGAAATGAACTTTGTCCAAGATGCAGGAGAGACCAGATGAGATGAAGAGGGTTCCTCCTCTGTCACCAGAGGGAACATAATCCTTTGGTTGCCTGGGTGGGGTAATGTTGGGCTTTTAGAACCACAGAATCATGCACTGGCTTCAAACTCAGCGCTGCCCACTTTAGTATCATTGTGACTTTTTAACTTTTGTGGCTTTTTTCCCTTTATAAATAGTGATGATGTAAAATAGCAGTGAATGTCCATAGTGTCCTTAACCATCCACTCATAAACATCTCCCTAACTCCTGCCATATTTGGAGTTGCTGTAAAGTATTAAGGAATGTATCTAAAATGCTCTTTACTGAGCTTGTACATAGTATTCACATTGGTCAGTTACTTTGTTTTTGCTGTAATATTCGAGCATTTGAAAAGATGGATTTTGTAGAGCCTTAAGGTCAGAATTGATTTTGTACAAAAATACAGCCGTGAATTAAAATGCAGATTCTCTATCTACTAGCCTAGATGATGGCCTCATCTCTTCGAGCTTGCGGTTTCCTGCCTGTGAAGACTTGAAGTGATTGCCTTTGTGTGGTTATTCTGGGTTTGAGACAGTGATTTCCTTTGTTGTTCAGGGTTTACTTTGAGCTGTGGTCTTGCTGTGTTGCCCAGGTTAGCCTCCAAAGCTATGTAGGCTCCAGTGATCTTCTTCCTCAGCTACCTGGCTAGAGTACTGACACATGCTCTGCTGCTGGCTTAACCTCATCACTTTAAAGGTGGCCCTGGGCAGAGACTGGCTGCATGTGGATGTGTTTCATTGCTATTCTGAATACTTAGTTTTACGTCATTGGATACTTTCTAACCAGTGTCTTATTTATGTGCAAACAAAATTATACTAAACAAATTTTTTTTTGCAGTCTCTTTTGTCCCATTTTGCAGACTGTCCTTTTAAAAAGTATCCTTTTTAAATTTTAGAATAATAGTAGACTTACAAACACTTGCAATGAGAGTTCCCAAATGTCCCTACCCACTGCCCTTACTTGCTCATACCTTAGTGCATAGTGTATTTATCAAAGCTACATAAAACATTGGTGTGTTATTGCAGACTAAACTTATGTTTTAGTAACATTTTTTCAGTGGCCCTTTTCTTTTTCTTTTTCTTTTTAAATATTTATTTATTTTATTTGTATGAGTACACTGTAGCTATCTTCAGACGCACCAGAAGATTCCATTACAGATGGTTGTGAGCCACCATGTGGTTGCTGGAAATTGAACTCAGGACCTCTGGAAGAGCCATCAGTGCTCTTAACCTCTGAGCCGTCTCTCCAGCCCCAGTGTCCCTTTTCAATACATTGTCCAGGATCCAGTCCTGGCTGTCACATTGCATTTAGTCACTTCTTGAGTTGTATAACCTTTTTCTTTTCCCTTAAAAAAAAAGTTTAACTTTATGTGAAATGTCCGTCAGTTGGAGTTTAATGTTTTTCTTTTTCTTTTCTTTTTTTTTCTTTTTTTTTTTTTTTTTTTTTTTTTTTTTTTTTTTTTTTTTTTTTTTTTTTTTTGGTTTTTGGAGACAGGGTTTCCCTGTGTAGCCCTGGCTGTCCTGAAACTAACTCTGAAGACCAGGCTGGCCTCGAACTCAGGAATCCGCCTGCCTCCGCCTCCCAAGTGCTGCTTAAAGGCGTGCGCCACCACACCCAGCTTTAATGTTTTTCTTATGAGTTGAGTGCAATTGTATGTTTTTAGAAGACAGAAACCGAACACCTAATCACATTCCATGAGGGACCCAGCATGTTACCCTACACCACTTGGCCCTGGCAGTGTTTGCCAGGTGTCTTTACTACATACATGAGTAGTGTTTTGTGCCCACCTGTCTCTTGCTTTTGGAAGCAAGCCAGCCAACTCGGCCACACTCAAAAGCTAGAGTTAAGTCCTGTCTCCTGAAAGGCTGAGTGTCTACACAATTAGTTGGGATTCTTTAAACTGCTTTTTCTAAGACCTTGGAACACACAGCTTTAAACAAGATGTCTTCATCAAATCCTTCCCCTCAGAGCTCAGGAAATCCTGCCAAAGAGGAGACTGAAGGGAGACAGTACACAGGACACCAGGAGAACAAGGCCCTTTAAAACAACTGAGCAAGGCTCATAGGAACTCTGAGGGACTGAAGCAGAAATCACAGCACCTGCCTGGGTCTGCACCAAGTCCTCTGCATCCTGTAGTACAGCTTCCCTTTTATGGGAGTCCCGAGTGTGTAGATGAATAGGCCTTCTTGTGCTTTCTCTTGAGGCTCTTTAATTTTTCTGTTGGCTTGCCTTATCTGACAAGTAAGTCAAGTTGGTGTTTGTTTTTTCATATTATATTTTATTTTGCTATGTTTTGTTATCCTTTAGAAGCCTGTCCCCCCCCCCTTCGTGCCCCCCTCCTCCACCCCATAAGAGACAGAGGAAGTAGATCTGTATGGGGAAGGAGGTGGGGAGGAACTGGGAAGAGTAGAGGGAGGGGAAACGATGTTCAGATTATACTGTATGACACAATCTATGTTTAATAAAAGGCGGTGTGGGTATTGTCTTCTCTCTACTCTGGGCACATTATCAACGACCTCTCCAAAGAGTCCTAGTTTTCTTTATTGGAAATTGATATTTTGAAACTAATATCTGAACCCTGGGTTTGCTTCTACCAAAACATCACTTTTCAGCAAAGTTGGTAAGTGCATGCTAGTAGGCTGACATCCTGTCTTCATCAACCTGTCATCCTGCAGGTATCCATGTGGATCTGACATCTTCAACTATAGGATTTCATGGCTGAGTTCTAGTACTCTGGGTAGTCTGTCCCATCACCCTCCTAATATTAAAAAACATGGCTCCTACCATCCCCCATCCATTTATTTGTTTAGCTCCACTATAATAAACTAAATCAATTTTAGAGTCATTAACATCTTCTGTGACAGCAACTTGAACTTGCTCACAGGGCTTGCATAATTCTTTTTGCTTTTAGTCTTACAGTTTCAAACACCATTGTCTGTGGTTATGTAGGTCAGTTCTGTTCCTTTCAGGCAGGCTTGTCACACAGTTTTCTGATTTTTGTATCTTTGTTTTCTTTCTGGTTTGGCAGTGCTGGTGATCAAACCCTGGGTCTCTCTCACATTAGGCAAGTACTGAGCTATCTTTGGCCTCATACATTTATAAGATGATTTAAAGCTTTTGCCATAGTCAAGTCTCTCCAAAGATCTTCTCAGTCCTGATTGTTGCTGTCCTGTTGTTCTTTATGCTTTCTAGGCACTGTGATGGCTATTCTTAGTTGTCAGCTTGACGACATCTGGAATTAAAACTCATGGCCAAGCACACCTGTGAGGGATATTTTTTAAGTGACTAGGAGCTCGAGGACACACCAGTGGCTCTTGGAGGTTGAAAGATTCACCTTTAATCGAGATCTTTTGAGAGGGGAAAATATATCTTTAATCTGAGCCACACCTGCTGGCAGCCTATATAAAGGGCACACAGAAGGGGGCTTGCTTTCTGTCTGCTGGCTCTCGCGCTTCTAGCAAGTCTGTCCCTTCACTGGCATTGGAGCCTGCTTCTCTGGGATTCCCATGTATACTGAAGACCAGCTGACATATCAGTGTTGTGGACTAAACAGTTGCTGGGTTTTTCGACTTTCTGTTGGGAGATAGCTATTTTCGAACAAGTTGGACCACAGCCTATAAGGCATTGTAAATAAATATCACACACACACACGCACACACACACACACACACACACACACACACACACACACACACACACTCAT
Organism: Mus pahari; assembly: GCF_900095145.1. NCBI lineage: Eukaryota > Metazoa > Chordata > Mammalia > Rodentia > Muridae > Mus > Mus pahari. The sequence goes on from NC_034606.1 coordinate 25,222,733, forward strand.
TCACTCTATCAGATCTGTTCCTCTATGGAACTCTGACTCAAAAATGAACTGAAGTTCTTCATGGGTAGAATCTCTTCTGTGTTTGCACAGATTGTAGTCTCTTTTTGATAGCACCTATGCTAAAGTCCTGCTGTTTTCCAGTAGCAGGGTCATGGGTATAAAGTTGAGGCTAGGACTGCTAATGAGGCTATGGTCACCTCCCCAGGTCAGCAATGAGCATAGAGTACTTTCTGGTTTTAGAGATCAGGATTAGCCCTTATGTTAGGTAGGAACCTTTAGAAATCAAGAGATAAGAGGTGCTCAGGTTTCTCAAACACAAGGTAAAAGAGTTATGCCATTGTGTTGGGATGTGGTTCTGACAAGCTCTAGTGTTGACAACTAGAATCCAGACATAAGGGCTGCGTAAGATAAGCAGGGTACTTGGCCAACATGGTGGAAGCTACAGAGAGCTCTCAAGTGAGAACAACAAAGACTTGGAGGGTTTTTTAAGTTCTTCTTCTTATTATTTTATTTATTTACATTCCAAATGTTGCCTCCCTTTTTGGTCCCCCCTCCACGAGTTTTTCACCCTACCCCCTCCTCTTTGCTTCTGAGAAGGTATTCCCCTACCCTCCCACCCATTCCCATCTCAACCTGCTAGCCTCCCCCTTCCCTAGGGCATTAAGTTTCTATAGGATTAAGTGCATCCTTTCCCACTGAGGCCAGACAAGGTACATGTGTGCTAGGGGCCACAAACCAGCCCATGTATGCTCTTTGGTTGGTGACTTAGTCTCTTGGAGCTCTCAGGGGTCTGGGTTAGTTGACCTTCCTTTGAGGAAGTTGTTCTTCCTATGAAGTTGCAATCCCTTTCAGCTCCTCCAGTCCTTCCCCTAACTCTTCCATAGGAGTCCCTGACCCCAGTCCAATGATTGGCTGCAAGTATCTGTATCTACCTCAGTCAGCTGCTAGTAGAGCCTCTCAGAGAACAACCATGCTAGGTTCCTGTCTGCAAGCACATCTTGGTATCAGCAATAGTGTCGGGGTTTGGTGCCTGCACATGGGATGGATCCCAAGTTGGGGCAGTCTCTGGAAGGCCTTTCACTCATTCTCTGCTCCATTTTTGTCCCTGCATTTCCTTTAGACAGAAATAGTCCTGGATCAAAAATTTTGAAGATGGGTGGGTGGCCCATGCCTCAAATAGGGGCCATGTCTGTCTACTAGAGATGGTCTCTTTAGATTCCATCTCCCCACAATTGGGCATTTTGAATAAGGTCATCCTCATTGGGTGTTGGGAGCCTCTCACATTCCTGGTGTCTGGGACTTCTTAGGGGTTCCCCACACCCTATACTGTTGCATATTTCTATTCATTCTTCTGGCCTTCTGGGCTTCTCTACTGTCTCCTCCCACCCCCATTCTTGATTCTGCTATCCTTTTTCCTTCCCCTTCCCCTCTCCCATCCAGATCCCTCCCTCCCTCTGCTTTCCATGATTATTTTTCCCCTTTCTAAGAGGGATTGAAGCATCCACGCTTGGACCTTCCTTCTTGTTATGGTTCATATGGTCAGTGAGTTGTATCATGGGTATTCTGAACTTTTGGGCTAATATCCACTTATCAGTGAGTACATACTATGTTCCTTTTAGGTCTGGGTTACCTCACTCAGGATGATATTTTCTAGTTCTATCCATTTGCCTATAAAATTCATGATGTCCTTGTTTTTAATAGCTGAGTAGCATTCCGTTATATAAATGAACCACTTCTGTGTCCATTCTTTGGTTGAGGTTTATCTGGGTTGTTTCCAGCTTCTGACTATTACAAATGAGGTTGCTATGAACATAGTAGAGCACGTGTCCCTGTGGTATGGAAGGGCATCTTTTGGGGATATGCCCAGGAGTGGTCTTAAGGTAAAGCTATTTCCAATTTTCTGAGGAAATTCCAGACTGATTTCCAGAGTGGCTGTACCAGTTTGCAATCGCACCAGCAATGGAGGAATGTTCCTCTTTCTTCATATCCTTGCCAGCATGTGTTGTCGCTTGAGTTTTTGATCTTACCCATTCTGTTTGGTGTAAGATAGAACCTCAAGGTTGTTTTGATTTGCATTTCCCTGATGACTAAGGATGTTGAACAATCTTGAGAGGAGAGATTCTCTTTGAAATTGCTGTAGAAAAATGCCTCTGACAGCCAGTGGGAAAGCACTTGGGATATTTATTTTTAATAGAGCTCAGTAATATGTGCTTGAAACAAGCATCCTAAGTAATTCTGACATTTAAGAACCCTAGCACCTGACTTTGGGTATGTAACCAGCCAAAAGTAGTTTACTAAATTGAATTGCAGATCACTTCTGGTAACAGTCTGGTTAAAATATCAATACTGTCCTTTGGTAATATTAGTAAGCTAGCTAATGCTTACTGTTTAGTCTATTCTGGGTTCTGTGCTAAATGTTTTTCTTTTTTCTTTTTCATTTTAAAGATTATTTATTTTATGTATATGAGTACACTGTAGCTGTACAGATGGTTGTGAGCCTTCATGTGGTTGTTGGGAATTGAGTTTTTAGGACCTCTGCTCACTCTGGTGGGCCCCACTGCTCTGGCCCTGCCCACTCTGGCCCAAAGATTTATTTATTATTATACATAAATACACAGTAGCTGTCTTCAGACATCTCAGAAGAGGGCGTCAGATCTCATTATGGGTGGTTCTGAAGCCACCATGTGGTTGCTGGGATTTGAACTCGGGACCTTTGGAAGAGCAGTCAATGCTCTTACCTGCTTAGCCATTTCAATAACCCTTAAATTATAATTCAATAATTTATAATTGAATTATAATTCAAATTTTAAAACTTATTTATTTTATATATGTGAGTACACTGTCACTCTCTTCAGACACACTAGAAGAGGGCATCAGATTCCATTACAGATGGTTGCGAGCCACCATGTGGTTGCTGGGATTTGAACTCAGGATCTTTGGAAGAGCAGTCAGTGCTCTTAACCGGTGAGCCATCTCTCCAGTTCTAATTTTTAAAGTGTAAAGTATAGATAAATACTTAAGGAAAACAATTTTATAATAGCTCTTCAATGTAGAAGTGCAACTGTTATAGAACATTAGAGTAAGATTGCAGCTCTTTCAGTACCTCAGCTTGAAATGGACTTTTTAGGCCATTTATTTCAAGTCCTTCTTTTTAAATGAGGGAACTGAGCCCCAGAAAGAGTCAGTGTTTAACCCACAGTCTCAGAGCGCATCACCGACAGGCCCAGATGTCCTGATTTAGCCTCCTGTGTTTCCTCATTCTCTTTGTTTTTATACTATCTTTATGAAAAGCTTCAGAAATTAACTAGATTTTTTAATGTAGCCATTTGTGGGAGACTAATTAAAAGCCTCACAGATGTTCACTGGAAAGTGACAATTTGTAGCTAAAACTAGAAGCAAATCTAGAGACTTTAGAAGAATTGCTGGTTGCAGTTTCAAAAATAGATATGAGTGAATGGCTAGGGTATTTAGGAGCAAAGCTTATTTTAAAACATACACTTTTGTAGAATGCATTATTTATGGGTTTTCACACCCAATTTTAGTTTTCTAGTTTAATAAAGACCTAAAATAATTTAGAAGCATAAAAATAGAGAAACCACTGATTGAGTTCTAGGTTTGTTGAAAACAGTGGTTTTCTTTTCTTTTTTTTCCTTTTTCTTTTTGTCTTAGATTCTATTAAGAAAAGAATCTAAGACAAAAGACAGTGTGTGACTCCAACTGTAAATCTCATATTAGAACAACAGCCCTCACACCTTCCCCTGCCTTAGGACAGACTGCCTGTAGGACTTGTCCCTATCTGTCTTAGACTGTACCCCAGGATTGCCGTCAGTCTCTGGTCTAGGACTCTGTGAATGTTGTTTCTAACAATTTCATAGGCAGGAATCATAGGTCCATGGTCCTGATCTGCCAGTACTCAGAACCACTGAACTACAGAAGACAGGAGCTAGAAAGGAGCCACACACCAGCAAACTGACAAGAGACTCTTTAATTGCTGGCTTTTGTTTATATCTTTATTTCTTTGTTTGCTTTTTTGGGGGGGAGAGGGAGTGATGATATTTGTTTTATTAACAAATCATTTGTTAATAATAAATATATTGATAATATAGATTTATATTTATTATATATAATGTTATACACTATTATTCATTAAAAGAGAATGTTTTCCCATTTTACATAGAAATTGTAATGATGAGTGTCAGACATGTACATCTCTAGTCCCACCACACAGGAGGCCACGCTGGAGGACCCTGAGTGAGGGCAGTTTATTGTACTTGGTAAGGCTGTTTCAAATCCAGTAGAAAGCGCATGAGATCTGAGGACTGAGGCAGCGTCCTCTAAAGTAAGGGAATCATTGTGATAAGTGTACATTATACTAAATGTGCTTTTTAAATAGGGTCATTGTCTAGGAGTTAGTGATAGCTTTGTGGAACAGAGTAGAACTGTAATTCTTGCTCCCTCTGCAAATCCAGGTCCAGGCAGACCTCAGAGGGCTAGCCACCTCAATGGCTAGTGAGTGGTGGCTTGCTGTTCTGTTTTTGACATATTTAGCTAGTTTTTAATAAAATTGGAGATCCGTTCATGTGCCTCATTGACATTCATCTCTGGTGGTGTTGCTATTGTGTTTTGTCCCTATTTGTTATTGGACTGTCTTTTTTCTTTATTGCACTTTAAAGATATTATATATTCTGAGTATAGATTCTTCAACAGATATATAATTTCTGGAGAAGATT
>NC_034606.1:25227607-25251025 GCF_900095145.1 Mus pahari
GTAGCCCTGGCTGTCCTGGAACTCACTCTGTAGACCAGGCTGGCCTCGAACTCAGAAATCCGCCTGCCTCCGCCTCCCTAGTGCTGGGATTAAAGGCGTGCGCCACCACGCCCGGCTCAGTCTGTATTCTTAACAGATTATTTTAAAGACATGCAATTCTATTTTGATGACCTGCCGTTTACCGATTTGCTCTCATATGAATGGTGCTTTGTGTAACATCCCTGAGTCTGAAGGTTTTCCTCTATGGTTTGTTTTTTTCTTTTTCCTGAAAGTTTTATGCTTTGCACTTTGTATAAGGTGTGCATCTGTTTCATTTTTTTTCCTTTCCGTCCTCTGTACCCCTCTTTTCTTCTTTGCCCTTTGCCCCCCTTTTCTCCCCACTCCTCTTTCTGCTTCTCTTTTTCTTTTAGTAGCCCGTGGTTCCAGCACCACTTGCAGAAGTTTCCCTCTGGTGACTTGCCTTTGTACCTTTGTTAGGTCAGTTGTCCATGTATGTGTGTCTCTGCTTCTGGACGCTCTTCTGTTGGTGTGTCTGCCAGCACCGATTACCCTGATACTGTACCTCCTTATTGTAGCCTTAGATTATACCTCCTCCAGGTAGTACTGGACCTTCAGTGGGTCCTCTGCATACCCTGAGGATTTTATAATCCAAACTTTATACAAAAGTCAGCTGGGGCTTTGGTTGGTTCCCTGTTCCTGCAGCCTGGAAGCTTCCTCAAGAGACTGAGGCCTACTAGCGTCCATCATCGGCTTCTAGCCATTCTCTTCCCTTTCTCTTTGCACACAATCAGTGTCTTATATACCTTCACAACCTTTTCTTTTACTTGTTTTTTTTTAAAATTTGGTTGCTTCAGACCAGATCATAACCTGCTCACCCATTGGTAAAAAGTAAGAGTATTGTAGCAGATTTTTGATAAACATCAAAGAAAGATAATTGATTAGTTGGAAAAAGGATTAGAGAGAAAAGATATTGGCAAAGTAGATCACACAGGAAGTGTAACAGTATCTGGAAAAAACAGTCAAGACAGAAGCATCTTCAGTTAGAGATGGGAGTAGCAGCCACAGTGACATCAAGATTTAAGTCTTGAAATTGCTCTTCTCTCTCTTTCTACCTTCTCTCCTTTTTCCCTGCCTTTCTCCAATAAAGCTCTAAAACCATAAATGAAAAAAAAGAAAAAGAAAAAAAAAAAGAAATTGTTCTTGTTCTGTTTGGTGCTGTAGCTGGGTGCTTGTGTATGGGTTGTGATATACTACATCCTCCCACTTTATAAGTACTGCTCAGTGTTATAATTGGTACCTTGGAGGTCAGAACCACTTGCTTGGTAAGTATTAATAGTTATTTCTTATTTTAGATTTGATTATAATTGTTTCCTCAAACTAGACACCATAGTAGGTGGTTATATTATTATAGGAATTTATTTCACTTACCAGCAAATTCCCTGATAAGTTTTTAGTAGGCTTAAGTGTCCATATTCACTATTTCTTTGATACGAGATTTTTACGGAAGGGAAGACAAACAGTCCTGGATATTAGTGCTGATTTAGGGATATTACATTGGAAACAAATGAATGTGCTGTAGTAGTTCCATGAACCACATAGAGCACGAATAAAATCACTGTATATATAGGCTTGAGGTGTAAGTCACTTAGTGTGTAGAGAGTCAGGGTTCATTGTTACTGCTGTCTGGTGCTAGCCTAGGCTCTCCTGGGAGGCTTCCAATGGTCAGGGTAGCTAAGCTGTGGAACAGACTTTCTCATCACACCGAGTCAGACAGAGTCCTACTCAGTGCTCTTTGTAAGAAGATACAGCACTATCCTGTTGATCGCCCTTCAGGATACAGCAGATGCTAGGCATGCCGTCTGTGCTTGGTAGTAATCACTGTTGGATGACTGAATGGAAACTTCATTACTACTGAACTTGCTTAGCTCAATTACTAACCTTGTGTTCCTTGCCTAGCACTGCTATGCTTGCTTTTCTGTGGAACTTGGTTTTGTTTGCTTTTATGTTGGTACTGTGGAGTAGCTATCCTGGAGTTAAAAGAGGCATGTTCTCAGTCTTTGTGTTCCTGTACATGACGACTAGGCTCTAAAGAACACTGATTCCACTGGGAGACATGAAAGTCATTTTTCTTAACACATCATGCTTTGAGACCTTGTTTCCATTCTATCTTTTACTATTTTAATGTGTCTGTAGTCATCTTCAGAAGGTGCCATGTAATACACAGAATAGCTCTATGAGATTGCAGTCAGGAACCCAATAACAGTGTTGACTCTAGGCAGAGAGCTTTGCGGGCTGTAGACACCACAGTAGTGTATCATCTCAGTTTTCAGCCATATGCTTTATTATTTTAAACATTGCTTTTAAATATGTGGGTAAACCACATGATTCAGCATTTACTAGCTTAAGTGAGATAAATTTATATTGAGAATATTAGAAAGTATGATTAATAGAGAAAAGTCGCCTTCAGTCTTCACAGGTCTTCTGTGTTTGAGGTTGGACGATTCACTAGTATCCTCTTTAAGTTTCTCAGGAACCATTCTAGGCTTATTCAGAAGAGATTCCTTTTCGTCTTTGTTGCCAGAAATTCATGCAGGAGCTTTAGTGTTGGACCAGAATCAAAGCCAAACTCTGTTCCTTAAACCTCTTTCCTGGGTCTGCAAGTCTCACCATATAGGTAAGACTTGGCACAGACAGAAACGTTGTTAGTTGGGAAGTGCTGCTGTGAATATTGCTTCCTGCCTTGAACTCATTTTTTTTCTAGTCTAGTAGGACGAAGTCGGTGGTTGGGATGTGGGGAATGTGTTTGAGTCAAATCAAAGACCTGACCCTCAAAACTCGAGGGAACCAAGAGAGTCTAAGGGTGTGTTTTAAGATGAGAAGAGCCTATGGTGCTTTAGTAAGTGGCAGCATTCATTTCTGTGATTTTTGTGACACCTTTGCCACGGTAGTTTATGGAGTGCCAGCAGATATCTCACAAAGGTAGCTGTCTGTAGAGTGAAGGGCTGCCGAGTCTGAGGAGGAGCACAGTGACTAGTCTCTTTCCCCTGTGTCCTTTCCTCTTACAGGAAGACAATGAAACAAAAAGCCTTTAGATAAGGAACAACACGCTCATTACTCCATGGCTTCTGGATCAAGTATGTTTGTCTATGTCTGTGGTAGTTCATACACTGCGCTTTGTGCCTGGTGCTGACTTCAAGTCATAACTCCATTTATTAACTCCATGACCTGCCAGATGATTTCACCTCTCTGGGAGTTAATTTCCTTATCTTCATTGTATGCTTGATAGTGCCCAAATTATGTTGGAGCAGGAGGTAGTGTGTTCACAGGTCCTTGTACATAGTCAGTGCCCATTCAAGGTTGTTCATTTTCTCCATTCATGGCTTTCTTTGTTCATCATCAGTGTTTTCCTTTGACTAGGATAACTCTGAATCAGTCAGTTTCAGGGGAGTCCTGAAACCATTTGTTTAGCCTCTACCCCAGTGTGTGAACAGCCATGGCCTTCTGCTAAGTGTCTTTGCCTCGTGTGGCAGTGGTAGCTGCTGTTCTTCATTAAGGCATTCCCCTGCCTGCTGTGTAGTAAATGCTCAGCAAGCATTTTCAGGAAAAGGAGTTTCTCAACTTGGGAAGGAGTTTCTGCAACACTTCTCATTGAGGTTTGAAGTCTATGGGCTCATCTTGTTGCTTTGCAAGTTACTATATACTTGAACTTTTTAGTTCTGAGGGCAAAATACTTTTAGGATTTGGACCAATTATTTGCAGATGAGCTATCTACTCTGTAATGGATTTAGTTACAAATATGGCTGGTTAGTGCTCATGCCAAGCCAGGCTCTGCTTTGAACACTGTACCTACATGATAACAACTTTATGAATTTGGTACTATTCTATATCTTTTTCTTGTTTTAAAAGGTTTGTATTTTATTTTTATGGGTATGAGTATTTGCCTACATGAATAAGTTTACACCACATGCATTCCTGATGCTGACGGAGGCCAACGAGGACATCAGATCTCCTGGATCAGGCGTTATAGGCTCTTGTGAGCTGTCATATGGGTGCTAGGAATTGAACCCTCGTCCCTGCAAGAATCACAAGTGTTCTTAACCACTCAGCCATCTCTCCAGCCCTCAGTACTATTCTGATACCCATTCTAGAGGTGTGGAGACAGTCTTTCTAAAGACTACACAGTCTGGAAGAAAGTAATCAAGCAGACTGCCCCTTCAATTATGTGGTGTGCAGCATCCCACATCTGGGTTCTTATGTGATGGGAGGGCTGTGGGGATGGCAGGAAGGTGGAAAGTCCTCCAGGATTTCTCCTGGACTTTGAGAAGAAACCAGCTGCTGACTAGTTATATCATACGCCTGATACTGCACACTTATTTCTAGTGGGAGGCAGTTATAACATGGGGATTCAGTTTTAATTTTACCACACTAATATCTATCTGTGTGGAGGAATAATTACAACTTTGAAGTTCGGTGTAGTGAGAAGTAACCAAGTTTCTATTAAAGATTGCTCAAGCACTGAGTAAGTCATTAAATTCAACTCCTGATGAGTGAAGATTGCTTAATATCTGTCTGTCAGGAGACAGACAGATAGATGTCACTAGATGTAGGTAATTGGATCTGATTTTACAGAGAACTCAGGTTTTGGGTTGATTTTGACACAGAGAAGTTGAGAATATTGTTTATACTGTCATCTGTTTGTATTTCTCCAAAACAAAACAAAACAAAAAGGCAAATGCCTTTTACAGAAAATATGGAAGAATCAAGTTCTCATGTAAAGAGCTCTGGAAACACTTACTCCCAGTCTTTAAAAAGTAAATTTTTCTGGCTACGTGTGCCATTTAGTCTAAGAAATTTAAAGTAAAGTCAGGCAACCCTTGCCACCCTCCTTGTTCCTCGCCAACATGGTCTGTGTATTTTATGACATTTAGTGTTTATCAGATTCTTCTGAGAGTGTGAGTCATGTTGACTCACAGTTAGCAATCCTTAGCAACACTAAATGTCTGCTTTGTCTTAGCTTGGTAAGTCACTAATAAAATACATGCTGCTGAATTTAATCAGCTCCATGTAATTGGTTGTTTCTGTTCAGACATGCTTGTGTGTGGCTCTGTGGATAGAAAAATTAACCTGATCCCACAGTTTTCTCATTTGTTTAGAACAAAACTTCAGCAAGCAGCTCGACCCTTGACAAAGCCGTGCAGCTGATGAGATATGCAGGTGGGAAGAGTAAGCAGGTGACATTTGTCTTGAGGGTGTGCCTCCCTAGTGTGTGTGCGCACACATGTCCTACTTGTAAAGGTAAAGAGGTTTTATGGGTTGATAAGGGCTGGAGTCCTTGGGCCTCTTCTGGACAGCAGAGAGATGTTAGAGAGGGGAACTTATATCTGAGGTCATAGGGAGCTTTTGACGAAGGCACCTCAGAAACACATGGGGAGGTGTAGTGAAGTTCAAGGTCTGTGGTTTGCTTGGAGAGACAAGGAGGGCAAGCCTACATTTTGATGTTTCAGTGAAGGCTGGGCTAGAAAAGGCCTAGAGACTGAGTGACTTTCAGCTCTATTTCCTAAACCCCAGAGCTGGACCTCAGGGAAGTTTATTCCTCTCCAGCTGGTTCTGTGGGCCGCAGGCACAGCACACCTGTGGTTAGGGAAGGCCCTGTTTAGAATAAGTAGGTCCAGGACTGAGCCTCTTACCTCCCTCCCTCACTAACCTGGTTGCCGGTCTGGAATGGCAGTTGGGTTGCTCTGTTGCTCATGACCAGGTGGACTCAGACATGCCATGATAAAGAACTGCTTCCCCCACCTGCTTCTGCTTTTCAACCAGTGGCTTAGAAAATACTGAACAAGCAGGCATGAATCAACCCTGGACAGTACTGCAACTGAATGGGGAAAAAAAAAATCTTGTGCTCCCACACACCATATTGCCATGCTTGTCCCCTACAGTTCTTAGCTACAACTTGAAGTTATTCCTCCTTGAGAGTCCATGTCCATAAAAGCAGCCTATTTGCCTCCTGCCCTCTTTCTCAGACCACTCTCTACTTTTGCCATGCTCTTCCACACAGGGACAACTGGCATCAGTGGCTACTGTTTCGCCTTCAAACATTCATATTTGTTCCCGCCTCAGCCATTATCTTCCTCTCATTAAAGCCTATAAATTTTGTTTGAAGTTGGGTTTGATTCTAGCACTAAGTCACCCATTTCTGCTTAATATACCTTCAATGCTCTTTCAGTGCTTCAAAGCAGAGAATAGTAAGAGTTATTGCTGTTGGTGCACTTCAGCATTGAGTAACAGATGACGTGTCTAATGAATAGCGTGGCTGCTGAGATTGTATAATTATAGGTTTGTCTGCCTTTAGGAAAACCATAAGCAGGCCAGCTTCATCCAGTTAGAGACTTTTCCAATTATGTAAGCATGAGAGTATTTCAATCTAAAATGAAGCTCTCTTCCAGTGGTTCTGTTATTCTCTGTTTTGGAGGGGTTTGTTTTGTTTTGTTTTGTTTTTTGAGGTGAGTTTGCCCCTGAGTAGGAAAAACAAACAGAAACTGTCCTCAAGGGATGAGTTATTTTGTGGCTCTTTCTGGTCTAAGCCACACTTATAATGTACATGAGGTCGTGCAGACTACAGTGGTTCTGCATAGTGTTAGAAATAGGTCTGATTGGCATTGTTGGGTAGGTTTGTAGAACAGCCTAATGCTTGCATACTTACAGACAGCTAAAATTTTACAATGCAAAGCAGGGATTATCTGTGCCCTCTGGACTTGGTTTGCTGGGGTGGAGGTAGGGGGACATATTTCAGCTAGTTGTTGTACTAACTTTAACTTCTTGGAACAATTTCTTAATTAATGTGCCAGGTGACGGGTTTCCCAGAGGCCTTGAGTTGTTCCCGGGGGTCTTCTCCATGTGTGCATTGGCTTGGAAATCAATATAAATTAAGTTCAAATAGGTTCATTCAATTACTGAGAGAAAGGGTTGAGTCTAATACATTTGTAGGATGACATATTCAGTATTCCCATCCCTCTCAGACCTTGTTTAGCTAGGTGAGAACAATTAGATATGTGTAATAAAAGTTATTTCTGATCAAGAGTGCTGCTAGTTTTTTGATTTTTTTTTTTTTTTTTTTAAGGACTCTTGTTCCCCTGGCCATTTCTCTATAGTTCTCTTTGTGACCTGACAGGAAGTTTGTAGTAGTTTCTGTCTGTGTGTTGGTTGCTAGTGCTTAGACTCGCATACCCTTGACTTTTCAGCATCTGGACTTGGCTGATGTTCTCCTAGCATTCAGTCGGTGACGTGACTGTTGTCATAGCACTTTAAACTACCTGTGAGGATAGGAAAAGATGCTTTCTCTGTGTCAAAACTTAGTATATGTCTAGCCTGGGGGAAGCATTTATTTTCTTACCCATTTCTTCTATTTGAGAAATTTAGAAAGACTTCCAGAGCAGGTCCCCTAAGCCTCTGAGTCAAATTCCCAGTAGCCTACTTAGAAGAATAGTTCTAAGGGTCTAACCTGTAAGCTGAGCTGACACTCACAGATTGCCTTTATCCTTGGGAAGGAGTTGGAGTCTCGATCATATTCTGTTTTGTCCAGCAGAGTAGCATCATCTTTGTTTTGCCATTAGAGAGTCAGAGGTTAGAAGTTTCATTCTTCTGCTTGATACCATTGTTGCTTAGATCATGGTAGTTCAGCTTTCTTCTGTGTAAAAGCAAGTAAAAATTTCCCATCTCTTCGGTTGGTCTGTGGTATGAACCTGTAATACCAGCTATGTTGGAAGCCAAGGCAAGAAGAGCCCTAGTTCAAGACCCATTTGGGCTACATAGTGAATTCAAGACCAGCCAGGGAAATTTAAAGGGGCTGGGGATGTAGCTCAGTGATAAAATTCTTGCCTAGTGTGTGCAAGACCTTGGATTTAATCCTTAGTATTGAAAAAACAAAGTAACCAACCACCTGTCTCACTTAGCCAGATATGGTGCTGTAAGCTGTACCATAAATACAATATGCTGTGCATGGTGCTGGTGCCTAATGAAACATGCACTGCTGTTGCTGCTGTTGGTAGCACTGCACATGTATGTTCTGTCTTCTCATGGGCATTACTGCCTGTGCTTTGTCATCTGCGCCAGCCTCTCTAGCGCTGGCCCTGCAGAGAAGGGTTTAGCATCACTGTGTGACCCTGCCTCCTACCCCCCAGTACTGTAGTCCTTTTATTTTTTTCTGATGAAAAAAAAAAATCACAGTGAAAATAGAGTAGACAAATGAGGATGTACCATATGTTTTCTTTATTTTAATTCACCAGAATATCATGTAGGACACTCCCAGATTTAGGAAATAATGATCCTAGGAAAATATAGAAGAAATATTAATTCTGCAACTTGTTGTTGGCTCTCAGAACACTAATATACCATTCTCATCTATGGAGAAGTGAGAAAGATGGGGATAAGAATGGCATGATTATTTATGGTGCCAAAATAGGAAATGTAGGTGCTAAGGTAAATTAAGCAAATAGTTTCTTTTGGTTGGTATACTTTCCGAACAGATGGAATTTGAGCTCAGTTCTTGAAGGATGTTCAGATTTAGTCTGGTAAACCATAGAGAGGGTTTTCTAAAACTCTGTGTGTTTGTGTGTGTGTGTGTGTGTGTGTGTGTGTGTATATGTGTGTGTTAGGTGGGGGTGTTGAGATGAGGTAAAGTATACCATGCTGACCTTAAATTTCTACCTTTTTCCTTAACCTCCTGAGTGCTGGGGTTACCTGCCTCTGCCATCAGATCTGGCTAAATGGGGCAGTTTTTTAAAGATGTATTTTATCTTTAATTGCATGTATGTGAAGTTGGGTGTGTGGTGGGAGGGAGAGCTTGCATGCATGTGAGTGCAGATGCCCAAGGAAGCCAGGAGAGGGTATCAGATCTTCCAGTCCCTGGAGTTTCAAGCAGTTATGAGCTGAGCTCAGATCCACAACAAGAGCTGAAGGTACCTGATTGTCTGAATCACCTCTCCAGCCCTAGGTGGGGGTTTTGGTAGGGGAAACATATGCTGTGGGATCCAGTGACAAAGTGCCTCTGGGTAGCAGGTCTCTTTTTCCTTCTCTAGTCTGCCCCAGCCACTTTTTATTAATAAAGTTTAAAGCCTGAAGAAGGATCTCTGCTGGCCATTTGTGACTACGGGCAGCCTCAGCTAAGGCTCCAGAGCTCAGAATGTCTGGAGGAGCTGAGAAACACAGTGCAGACCAGCATAGCCTAAGCAGAAGGAAACAGTGAAGGAAGACTCATGGAGCATGCAGTAAGATTGCCACCTGTCTCTGCTGTACAAGGGGCCAGAGACCAGAACTTCATAGTTTTGTGGCTCATTTTGGTTTTGCTTTTTTTTTTTTAAATCATTCATTCTCTTTTGTAATAACAATGGAGTGGATTTGTGTGTGTGTCAGATGTGACAGCCTAGGAAAGCCATAGGAATTTGTCTCATTCTCTGAAGAACGGAGGTGAGGAAAGAAGATGTCACATGAAAGAGGCAAATACCCATAAATTGCTCTCAGACTCCTGGAAAGCTCTGGAAAGGGAGGGACAAACAAATAGACAAAGTTGATTGTTGAAGGGCTTCTGAAGAAAAGTGCAGTACTTTTACAAGATAGCGTTTGGATGATTATGTTTGAACTTTTTTCAGATGTGGCATTTGAAGTAGAAGACAATAATGGTGGCTTCTTTTTCTCTTTCAGCTGAAGTGAGTAGTGAGTACAGTATGGACAAGGCCATGGTTGAGTTTGCTAAAATGGATCGAGAACTAAGCCATTATGTTAAGGCTGTCCAGTCTACAATCAATCATGTAAGTTTATCCCACTTCCCTGACTAGTGCGCTTATAGCTCAGTGATCTAGAAATGGAAACACAATCTAAATTCTTTTCTACCCTTAATCTCTCCTTGTCCTTACTGAAGCAGATGTTGATCAGCAAAGAATCTGAGATATTTCCCCAGCTAAGCACCTAGGCTAATTAGCATATGAAAAGACGTTTAGATTGTCTTGCATTTTTGTCTTAAAGAGTTTTAGTGTAAACTCCCTCAAATGAGATTTTCATTAAAGTGTTAAGAGTATGTACAGCTTGTTTCTGTTGTCATATTTGATTAAGCATATATCTCAGACCAGGTTTAGTTACTCATTCTCTAGCTTTAACTAATATGTATCTCTTACAAAATTTTTAGAATCAGATAATGTGGAAGCATTTATAGTAACTTTAAAAAATAAAGTTGGCATTTATAGTAACTTTAAAAAATAAAGTTGGCATTTCAGTTGTTTCAGAAGCCAGACTTATCTCTGTTGACTCCAGCTGTCACAGGAACAACACATAAGGCAGTTAAGGTGGGAAGGGAGCAACATCCTCTTTAGTAGTGCCCTGTTGAGTAAGTAGTGAGCAATAAGATTGCACTAATGGTTCTGAGAAACCCTTTGTCTCTGAGCCATGGAAACTCCCTGCCGAAGTGACTTCGGATACCTGTATTTGTTTTTTATTCTTATGGCTGTGGGAAAATTCCAAAAGGCAAGTATTTAACAAGACCAGCCACTATTCAGATGAAGATAAAATTTTATGTTGTCTAATACTTAAGCCACTATTATGAGCATTTACTATAGATATTTTTCCTGTTTTTCAATGCCTAGTCTTTTGTGTGATATAACTGTGATTAAGAATAGTTGCTTATAGCTAAATAATAAACTCACTCAAATTACAAAATTCCAGTGGTTTTGGCTATTGTGACTTTTAGTTCTAATTTTCTGAATAATATTTGATATGAAAATACATTTTGACTGGGCAGTGGTGTTGCACGCCTTTAATCCCANCACTTGGGAGGTAGAGGCAGGCGAATTTCTGAGGTTGAGGCCTGGACTATAGAGTAAGTTCCTGGAACAGCCAGGGCTACACAGAGAAACCTAGTCTTGAAGTGGCATTGCCTGCCTGCCTTCCCCTTCCTTCCTTCCTTCCTTCCTTCCTTCCTTCCTTCCTTCCTTCCTTCCTTCCTTCCTTCCTTCCTTCCCCCCCCCCCCACCACCACTGCCACTGCCCCCTGCCTTGAGATGGCGGCTCAGGAACTCAGTCTCAGCTTGCATGTCCTCAGCACGGATTAAAGGCATTTGCCATCACACCTGGCTAGACCAAAGGTTCTTAGTTCTAGTTGAGTTCTAGAACCGGCCAGTAAGGTCCTCCTTTTGTTTTTTGTTTTGTTTTTTTGTTTTGTTTTTTTTTTTCCACGTCTGGAGCAGAGCTGGGAGGCCAGGGTTGTTTTGTTTTTTATGATTCTTTTCCTAATGTGTCCACAGTTGGAAAACCATGATATGAACTCAGCTGATTTTAAAGAGTATGATGTGTTTGCTGCTGAAGATCTGAGCCAGGAGCAAAGGCTCATTCCTGCTCCAACTGTATTTTTCTATGGGTGTTATTTGATAATGACCTTTAGCTTTCCTGTGTGCAAGTATATTCATGTGGCTTAAGATTTTGAAGGCAAAGAATTTAGTTTTCCCTCTAAACTTTAAGAGTCACAGATACTTGATGCACTGCTAAGAGAAAAATAGAGCTCTCATCCCTCCCAATACTTGTCATTGGTTTGAGAAGTCTCACTGCATAGCACTGACTGACCTAGAACTTATTTCCTCTGCCTGTTGGGTGCTGGTAATAAGGGCATGCACCACCGTGCTGGCCTCAAGTACTCTTAAAGAAAACTGAACTCAAAGCAAACCCCACAACTCATGTATATCAGTAGTGACCAGCAGGTCTGTCATATGGAGGTGTCCCCCCATCTCCCCCCAGTTACCCTCACACTTTTGAGTTTCTTCTGGTCTTTAGCCAACACTTTACTGAATGCAGAGTGGATGGATTTAGAGATTCTGATGCTTGTTACAGTGCTCCTGGGCTTTCATGAAAACTGTCTATCCCTTTTCTGGTACCAAATTACATTGTGATTGCAAGTGTCACGCAAGACCAAAGTAGTCATAACCTGTAAAGGCTTTTGAGACATGCAGTCAGGGACTCAGAGGGCAGAACTGTAATTTTGAGGGAAATATTTTGACATGACTTTCTGTACTTGAAGATACGACATTACTGCATTGTTGCTTGTGCTGAGGTATAAATAATGAGTAGCAGTTGGGGAGGGGCCGAGGCAGCCAGTGCTGTAGAAATTGCAGCAGTCTGGGGATGGAAATGGCATAGTTCTCCCTCTTCCTCAGGGACCATCCTTGGTCATGAGAAGTTACTCTTGGAACCTTATGTTCTTGGTTTCATCATAAAGGCATTGATCTGCCAGTTTCACCACTGTTAAGTGAACAGAGTAGATGATCTGTATCAAAACAGTTGGGCATCCGTAGCTCTTGATGGAGCTGTCAGATACTGTATTGTTGCAAACCCAGATTCCTAAACAGAACTTGGAAAGATGGGACACGCACTTTCTAAAACACCAGTACATTGCTTTGTTTACTGCAGTTTTGGATACTTTTCATGACCTTGGCTTACTCTAAAATTTATGTCATGCAGGATTAGCTTTAAGCTCATTAAGGTAATATGTGAAGTGTTCATGATCTAAAATGGAGTTGTAAGTCAGGTTGGATGATGGGAAACTCTGGGTCCCATCTAACCTTCTTCTGTCATAGACTTATGAAGACATAGTACTGTCACTTAGGAGCTTGTGCCAAATGGCCTTTCTGATTATGAACTTTTATATAGTAAGCACAAAGTTTTTAAAAAAGATGTTACTTCAGTCATTGAAGTACTTATCATTTGAACAGACATCTCTTTCTTCTAATCCCCACTTAAAATGTGGAGTTTATGTTTGGGAAGTTTACTCTGGATTTAGATACCTGGATTAATTTACCAGTAATTCCTTGGGAAGTCCCTTTAACAGTTCACAGAAACTCTTAGATTGCCACCCTTTGTCTTATGAGAAATTGGTACTACTGTCTCCCATAGGTCTGAAAATTTAATTAGGAGTCAGTATTCATTACCTAAAGGGAAATAGGATCCTGGTTTTAGCAAGTTTGCTTGTAGATGGAACATTATGTAGCGTGTACTACAAAATGACCAGCTCCCAAAACATTTCTGAAGACTTTGAGAATGAGTGAGTTTAATGCCTGTGAGCTATTTGGATGGAGACTGTTCGGTCATGAGGCACACGTGTTATAAAAGCGTTGTGGGAAGTATGAGGGTCCACTGATAATGATGGCTGTCATCCTCACCGTTTACTGCCTTTGGGAAACCTGTTTCCATCTTCTGTGGAAAGTTTTAAATGGCTCTGCCTGCTGTACCTCCCTTGCTTTCTGAGAACTCTATTAGATGACTTTCCCCTCCACATGTCTGTTGATTTTTTTTTTTTTTTTTAATGTGTAACATACCTATGCACCAGGCCTTTGTCTTTCTAGGGCATAGAAAGTCAGTGAGCAAGACCCACATGACTTTACCTCTGATTTCTGAAGTCTAGAACAGAACAAAGACATTTAGTGAGCAGTAGTTGACATTTTATTACTGTCACTCTGGGCCATTTAATCACTCTAAGCATAGTTTTGGTGGCTGGTTAGAAGACTCCTTCCTGAAGAGATATTACTGATAAGAGTAAAATGAGTCTTAATATGGAGAATGCAAGGTATTTTACTTCTTAATGTGACTTTTGTCAGAAATGAAGGCACCTTATTTGTGATGGTCTTTAATTTTTTTTTTTTAATTTAATTGAGATAGTCTAATGTAGCCCAGGACATTTGAACTTGCAGTGTGTGAGATTATGAATGTGTACTATTATGCCCACTTTTATGGGATGGTGGGGATTGAACCCAGAACTTTTTCATGCATGCTAGTTAAGCACGCTAGTAATTGAGCTACATTCCCAGCCCCCATTTCTGATGGTCTGTATTTATTTATTTGTTTGTTTATTTATTTAACCTATCATTATTTGGGGTTTTTTTCTCCATGTTTTTTATTCACTTTACATCATGGTCACTGCCCCCTCTCATTGGTTTCCCCATCACGCAGTCCCTGTCCCTCCCTCCCCATGCCCCTATCCTCTTCTATGAGAGGGTGAAGGCCCCCCTGGGTATCCCCACACCCTGGTACATCAAGTCTCTGCAGGGTTAGGCATATCTTCTCACACTGAAGCCAGACAAGGCAGCCCAGTTAAGGGAACTTATTCCACAGGCAGGCAATAGCTTTAGGGATAGCCCTGTCTCCAGTTGTTGGGGGATACACATGAAAACTGAGCTTCACATCTGCTACATATGTGTGGAGGGCCAGCCCATGTATGCTCTTTGGTTGGTGGTTCAGTCTTTGAGAGCCCACAAAGGTTCAGGTTTGTTGACTCTGTTGATCTTCCTGTGGAATCTCTATTCCCTTTGGGACCCCCAATCCTTCCCTCAACTCCTCTATAAGAGTCCCTAAGCTCTGTTCAGTGTTTTACTGTGGGTCTCTGCGTCTGTTTCAGCCAGTTGCTTAGTGGAGCCTCCCAGGACAGTTATGCTAGGCTTCTGTCTGCAAGCATAATAGGGTCAGGGATTGGTGGTTGCCCTTGGGATGGGTCTCAAGTTAGGCTGGTTATTGGTTGGTTAGTCCCTCAGTCTGCTCCATCACTGTCCCTGCATTTCTTATAGACAGGCTAAATCTTGATCAAAAGTTTTGTGGGTAGGTTGGTGACCCTATCACTCCACTAGGGTTCATTCCTGGCTGCAGGAGGTGACCCCTTCAGGTTCTCTATCACCACTGCTGTGAGTCTAAGCTAAAGTTAACCCCATTGATTCCTGGAAGCCTCCCTCATCCCAGGTCTCTGGCATGTTCTCAAGATGCCCTCCACTCCCCTACCCCTGCCAGCTGCAAATTTCCGTTCATTCTCCTGACCCTTTCTCCCTTCTCTCCTGGCTCTCCCCACACTTGATCCTGACACACACACACCCCAACTCTCTTCCCCATGTATTTATTTATTTTTTTAAGATGTATGTTTTTGTTTTGTTTTACAAGACAGGGTTTTTCTTTGTAATCCTGGCTGTCTTGGAATTCAACTTTGTAGACTAGGTTGGCCTCCAACTCTAAGAGAGCCACCTCTTTCTTCCTCTACATCTTGAATGCTGGGATTAAAAGTTTATGCTACCACCTCCTGGCTGTTGGGTTTTTAAATTTGTGTGTGTATGTGTGTGGCTTTGAGTTTATGTGTACCACATGCATGCAGGTGCCCATGGAAGCATAAAGAGGGCATCAGAGCCCCTGGGAGCAGCATTTAGGAGCTGTTCTCTGTAAGAGCATTAAGTACTCTTAATCTTCACTAGGCCTTCTCGTCCTCCCCCTTTGATGGTTGTTATGTCATAGTTTAGAGTCCCTCAATTATTCCAAATTCTTAATATCAGAAAAGCAGAGAAAAGATGCCTACCCTCATAGGTAAGAACCTGAAGTACAGTTGTGGCATAACCCTCAGAGGTTGGTCAGTGATGGGTTACGCCATGCCCGCTACTGTGCCTGGTGATGTACATCATGGCAATAGCAAATTTAAGGATAGTTTCACTACTCATCATCCTATTTTTCAAGTAGATGCTACTCCTGGAGTTAGACTGATAAAATCAATCCAGTGGTTGTCTTCTGTGCTTCTCATTGTGTTTATTAGTGTTTTGCGCCTACACCTATAATTTGGCCTGTTACCTTTAGATTTGTGAGAGTAGACCAGTTCAAAGGATCCCCCAATCTGTCCTCAAGTATGTGTTCTTTCAAAGACACAGCAAAGATACCTTGGGCCACTGTGCCTGGGTGAGGTCAAAGGGCAGTTGAGGTTGGTTCTCTCCTACCATATGGGTCCCAGGGATTAAGTTCAGGTTATGAGTTGGGCTTGGCAGTTAGTTAACCTTTACCACCACCACCACCACCACCACCACCCCCGCTATCTTGATAGCCCATACAAACTTTTTAATGATCTCAGTTCTAATGTTCAAAATGAATCGGAACCTTAAAGCTAAATGACAGATGATAACTGGTTTGTATTTGTCCCTTAGATTATCAGTCATCAGCGATAAAATATATTACTTCATTAGTCATAGAGCTTTTGAAAAGGAAAGTTTTTGAAGAGAAGTTAAAGATTGGCTTGGACCTACACTTTCAGAGCAAACTCCAGCCCTTGGAAGAGTCAGTCATCCAGCCTCACCTGTGTTCTTTGCTTCACTGTGGGAAGTACTTGGGAATCCAGAGCCTGAGTGTGTTCTTCACTTTACATAAAACTCTGTTTTGTCCTGCTTCTACCTTGGGGATTATGTAAGGCTTTAAGCATTTAAATCGGATCTCAGTCACATAGCTGGGTTTGTTTTTAGACAGTGTAAAACACTTTTACTGCAAGCCTCAGGGGCTTTTTGGCTCTTTCTGTCTTTCTCACAGATCAAGTCTCCTTACCCTATTATGCTTACTGTGCTTTAGATTTGATATGCTAACCTGAAATGTTATCTCCCACTTATAGTTAATATGTTGAGAGTTACACAAGTAGAAATGTACTGCATATGTAGTGTTGAAAAACAGGTATGATAAAAGTACAAGCTGGGTCAAAGTATACTTTACCTCAGTCTTGTCATTATGCAGTGAATTGACCACTTCTGATGTGTCACTTCCCTGTGCCCTCTCACCTTTCACCCTTCATCAACTGGTAAGCCTAGCACATTTGTTTGTTTGTTTTTGTTTTTAAGATAACTTAATTATCTACTACTTCAACGTGTGGCCCTATAGGTAATCCCCCACCTCTACAGCTCCCCACCACCCACTCCAGGGACTCACTATGTAGACTTGCTGTCCTGTCCTAGAAATCAGCATGTGTACCAGACTGGCCTGGAACTCACAGAGATCCACCTGATTATGTCTCCCAAGTGCTAGAATTAAAGGCATCTACCACCGTGCTCACCCTGTAGGTAATCTCGCCACGTTAATGAAACCAAATTGGAGCAGAGTTGTTTACTTAGAAAGCTAATACCTTATTTCCCAGCATCTACAGGAAGTTCTAGGCCAGAGGATGCTGGGCGTGATTTTCTGCTGAGGGGATGTACAAATGTACCTCACTCCTCTAGACATCCTGAGCCCCTCACTAAAGGAAGGGGAAGTATCTTGGGTTTATAAGCCTAAAGATAAAAATTCCTAAGCATAGAAGAAACTAGACTGTGGACTAGCAAGGTAAGATGACAGAAGAGAGAAGCAGGTAGGAAGCTATTGGAGCCAAATGGCCAGGTTCTGGGATCCACCCTCTTTCCTACTTCCTGTGTCCCCCACTGAACTCCCCGGAACGAGATGCTGCCTCCTAACAGTTCAGTTCAGAAGCTTTGCATGAATCAGAGTGTATGTGATTTATTTTTTTTCTTCTGTAGGAACATTGCCCTGAAGTAGCAGTTTCAAGGGGAATAAAAAGCACCAACTTTGGGATTTACTCATCAGCTGCTTGGCCTTGGGATGTATCTATTTCTGTGCTTGCTGGTTCCTATGTTGGTCCTTTAGAACTTGCTCTGTAGTCATCTTCAAGTTGCATTTGTGTTTGGGACTTTTTGTCTTATACATGGAATTAGACCTGTACATACACGTCATTAATGAGATGCTCTGTAGGAAAGACTTTAGATAAATCTTTAGTTATCAAGGGAATATGGCTGCTGGAGGTGAACATTCTTACACTGAGATTCATTTCGTAGTTTACAGAAATTCGTCTTAGTGTTTTGTTAGGTATTAGGTGTTGAATTTTAATCAGAATTATAAAATGCTTAATACTCTAGTAGGCCTTGTGCTCTATTGCGGTATTTTCAAAAGTTGCTCTGTAATACGAATTATTTGGGATGTGGATAAATATAAAAGGAGAATAGGATTTTGTGGTTAAGTAAGCTTGGGGAATGCTTGATGAAAGAATTTCTTTAAATACTCCAAAGCCTTTAATGTGCTTTTATGCAATGTGATTCTCCAGAGGAAAAGGATATTTAGAAATATCCTAAACTGAGCTAACAAGAAAACAATTTGGGGAGGGCTGACATGCCCAAGAATCTACTTTGTCAAATGCTTCTGTAGTCACTGCCTCTTCATCTTTTTAAAATAAGATTTAAAATATATGTAGGAGTGTTTTGCCTGATTTTATGTGTGTATATCACATGTGTACAGTGCCCATGGAGGTCAGAAAAGGGCATTGGATCCTCTGAAGCTGAAGTCACAGGTATTACTCACTGCCAAGTGAGTACTGAGAACTGAACCCAGATCCTCTGTAAGGAATGGGGATAGCATACAGGCAAGACAGCTGCTAGAGTTTCCTGGTATCATGGTGGACCCATTAGGATTCCACACTGGAGGAATCAGATTTAATAGGGCTTACAAGATAAGGTTTAGTTGTTGTGCCCAGAGATTGAGTTACCATTGTTTCTGAGCTAAGTTTGTGTGGTGTTTTTCTTCTTGATGTGATTCAACTGGGTTCCAGAGAAAAAGGTATGGCAGCAAAGTGTAAGTTCACCTGATGTGCACCACAAAGGACATGGGGGTTTTGATGCATGAGGCTGGCGTGGTAACCGGGCAAGCTGGGTGGAGAGACTGTGGAGTTCAGAGTCAGTCTCCACAAGATAAAAACAGGTCAGCCACTGCCCGCCACTGCATGGCTGGCCAGGCCACTGTGGCAGAGGCACAAAAGCAGGAACGTGCCTGTTCCTTTTTAATATTTCCCTGCAACAGGTGGTAAGCCCGGCAGTTCCCTAATTTTACAAAGGAAATTAAGGGCTAGATTCAACAGCTTATCTAGAGGTTTTGTATTGTCTAGGGAACTGAGAAGTAGGCAGAGCGCACCAAATTTAGGGCAGGAGGTGACCCTTAGTGATTATTCTGTGAAGTGAAGGGAAAGGGCCAGGTTTTGGAGGGAAATGGTACATTATTCCACCAGTGGAGAAGGAGGAGTGAAGAAGCTTTTAAGAACATCCAGAAAGTGTGGCTATTAGAATCTGCTGGAAACAATCAATACTCCTCGGTGATTTATGTTGGGGAGAGTGGAAAGAAGGGGAAATGACAGTGGACAGGGAGTGGGGGAGTTACAGAGTAGGCCACAGTGGCTTTCACTAAGAGTGAGGGGTAAACTATGGAAAGTAACCTCAAAGGCCCATGGGTTTGGATCCTTGAGTCTCCCTGGCAGTGCTCTTTGGGGAGATTGTACAAATTAAGAGGTGAGGCCTGCCTGTCGATGGTAGATTGCCAGAAGAGGTCCAGATGTAACCAGCAGCCTCATGCTTCCTCTGCCATAGCTCGGGCTCACTCCCGCTTACCTGCCTCACCTTCCCCACCATCATGGACTGTATCCCCTGAACTAAGGGCCAGAAGACAGCATTTCCCCTTCACTTCTTATCAAGAATTTGGTCATTGGAACAACAGTGAGTCTAATATAGGGATTATCGAATTGGCAGGCAGGGCATGGGAAACAGACCTTTGAACAACCAGGGTTACCACACACTCCAGTTAAGCACTGGGGTACAGGTATGATGATTGAAAACCTTAGTCTTGGTAGCCATAGGTAAGCTCACCTATAACAACATGGTCTACTTACATGGCAGAACTGCTTCAGTATAGCAGTCTCTGTTGTCTTCACCTTGGATAGCGTCTGTCGGACATAGCTAACTTTGTAGCGTTGTGGCATGATTTGTCATTTATAAAGTTCACATTTGAGACCTCTATGATCAAATTACAAAAAAAAAAAAATCCACATCTAAGAACCTCTTGTTTTAAGTAAGTTTACAAATTTATTTTAGGTTAAATTCATAGCTATCATGGGGTGCATGCAGCCTGTGGACTACAGACAGAAAGCACCTGGACCACATGTAGCATGGGTAACCACTTTAATCTACTTCCAGAATCACCTTTTCTCTAAAATTGACAAGAACTAAGGTTGAGATTCAGGCATTTTCTTACCATCTGGCAGTGGTGGTGAGTGGGTAAGAGAAAGGCAGGCAAGTTGATTGACCTGGGGAGTGAGTCCCCAAGTGTATAATTCACTATAAGATAGATACAGACTGAACTGCGGAGTTGAAAGCAGTTCTTTATTGACCTCGTAATTAAGTTATTCAGTTAATGATCATAATGTTCTTCAACTAGTTCAGATACAAAAGCCTATCGATTTATCCCTAGGACAACTACAAAATAATTTTAACAGTGATATAGTTTTGAATCAAAAATATCTATGAAGTCTGGACAAAGGACAGACTTAGTAAATTCTGCTCGTATACATTTAGACCTTGAGCCTCAGTTTCTACTGGGTATGGGGATAGCAATGCAGGTCATCTAGGAAGGATGAGAAGTAACATCCTGAAAGCACTTAAAACACTCTGTCACTGTCATCAGGTCGTACAGGAACTTCCTCAAAGAATAGTCATCATCTCCGTTGGCCAGAGTCAGACAGCATTCTGAAGGGAATTTTAGCTCACATGTGGAGACTGGAGTGGGCAGGGGGGAACTGTTCTATCACTTTCCTATGGAAGGAATGTCTCCAGAAGTTAGAGTGGAGAGCTGGCTGGGGTAGAGCTCAGTGCTCTTGTCAGCATTGTGACTTGGAAGGACTGGGTAGGGACCGGGGCCTGGGCTAGTGCACAGACCCGGGAGCAGTATGACATCTGGCCAGTTGTATTGAAGTTGCCTTATTTTTATCCATAGAAGCCAGGGTAAACTGGTGTATGATAATGGGGGTTGTCCTAAGATAAGCACCAGATAATTAGGTAAACATGATTTCTAGTCTAAGAATAATGTGTAGTATTTGCTTAGATATTTTATATAAGTACAAGAAATGAAACCCTAAATATGTTTCTCTGTGTATACAGAATTATTGAATCATTCTGTTTATTGAGCTATATGTTACATCTTTAAATCTTATTTTGTTCATGATACCCCTTTGAAAAACTGTATCAATAGCGTTTTGGTAGTGGTATTGTATTAGCCAGAAAAATGTGTAGGATTTATGTACTTATTTATTATTTATATGAATATTTAGTTACGTATTATCTGTCAATTGCATTTCAGATAGAACCTCCGCAAGCTATTTACAAGCAAGAGAATAATAGGAAGAGCATGGGGATTACATTCCCAGGCTCTAGTGAGTTACCATGGTACTGCAAAACTTTGTGAAGTGGGTCCAGTGCTCAGCAAACTCACTGCAAGTCCAGAGAGGGCATCTCTCTGTTTTGCTCTCAGAACATTGAGCTTCTGGCCAAGGTGGTACTTTTTTCTTTTGTTTCATGACCAGCCTGATAATTTAAGCACTAGATATTTTTGAATTTCATATCTATGTGCCACTTATCAATGGCTTTAAAAATTATTTCTTTACTCCTTTGTTTTCATCTTAAAATAATCATTTAATTATATTATATACAAGAAAGTACTTGT
Organism: Mus pahari; assembly: GCF_900095145.1. Classification (NCBI taxonomy): domain Eukaryota; kingdom Metazoa; phylum Chordata; class Mammalia; order Rodentia; family Muridae; genus Mus; species Mus pahari. Next base: position 25,248,944 of record NC_034606.1, read on the forward strand.
TAGGAAGGCCTGATCCTTGTTCTTGTCACTGGAAACAGTATCCAGAAGTAGTTGAATGTGGCTGGACACACAAATAATTCCCAGCCATCTGCACGTACTTGCTTTTTACCTTCCTCTCAGCTGGCACATGTAGGATCTCACGTGCTCTTGAGCCTGCCTTCAGTCAGCTCAGCCACTGTGGTGCTTGGAATGCTGCTGACACTGAGAAGCAAGCCCTGCTGACCCAGTGGGGCCCCCAGGTTACCCTAAGGTTGAATTTAGTTAGCCCTTGACAGGAAACAGAAGTCTAAAGTGTCCCATAAAATCCTAAATGGGACCTCGGACTGGGCTGAATCCTAGGTGTGCTCAAAGAATTCCCTCTTACAAAATCAGAAATGAATTTGACAAATAAGGCATAATTAAACCATGATTTTAAAAATACCAAAAACATCATCTGTTCATTTCTTTCTTGGCAGAAACTCTTGAGGAACACCTATAAATAGTATGATAGCATATAATATGACATGATGAAGTCAGAACATGTTTATGTATTATATTGTGTTTTCTTTAACAGCAGTGAAATTACTCAGTGAGAATATGAGATTAAAGTGCTTTCTTTCCCTTTGTACGAGTCATACACAGTGCTGTTATGGTAGTGTTAACAGATTTCACTCTTAATGATCAGTGTAATGTGTGACCTTTAGCAAGTTTCTTAGACTTTATGCAAACTCAGCTTCGTAAGAGCTGCCCTCACCTATCTGATAGTGGTATCTTGATTTTTAGAATGAGATAACCTGTGAAAGTCCTTAGAGGTGAAAGTGCGTCTGATTGTTCTGGCCGGCTAGCTTTTACCCCATCTCCATTTGCCTTTAGTTCTGTTTTTAAGCACAGAGCATCATGCCTGCTGGCTAGGCAAGCTGTAGCTCCAGTCCTTAACTTTTATTTCTTTCTGAAAGAATAACTACCATGTGCTTTAGGTTAGGGAGCTTTGTCCTCTAAGCCACCTAAGCTGGAGTAGATGGCAGCAGATCATTTTCCTGTGTTTGTTTTCCTGCCGCACAGCTTAAACTGAGAGGAAGGAATGTGTACGACCCACATTTACTTTTTGCCTTCAGCGCTGCTGTCTTTTGGTAGAGGTTTATTTCTGTCCACCGGCCTACCCTGAGAAGTTCTGGGAGAATCTCATCTAACAGTTAGAACATGTCTAATGCAGATCAGCTTGCTCAGTCACTGCTTCTCAGGATTGGGAAGGATTGGGAAAACTTTGAAGTGAACATCTCTGTGTGACAAGGAGAAACAGTGGTTAAGTTAAAACAGTTTATACTCTCTGATCAGATGGTTTTAGTGGCTAGCTCATTGTGCAACAATAAAGAATAGAGTTAGTGAAAATTCATAAAGCCATATATAATTAGTCTAAAAATAAATTGAATAAACCAGTCAGTCACTTTTCTGCCCCTTGCTTTTTTTTTTGCTGACTAGTTGCTATCTGACTGATAAGGGAGATTAGCCTGAGAAATAAAAATCTGTCTTCATATCTTAGCCCTGCCAGGCTGTAACTTTGGGCCAGTCTCACAACTTTTGCACTTTGGTCTCCTCATTTCTAACATGGGACATTAGTAGTATTTGTCCTGTATCGCTCAGGGAGTACATAAAGCAACAAGTATAGACAGAGATCAGAGTCCCAGCCCTATTCCCATGAAGGGTGGTTGTGTACCTACTGGAGACTAATGGCCCAGAGCCTTTTTGATTCTTCCCCCGAGGAGATGGAGGAAGTTTCTGAGCTCTTGGAGCTGGGAAGAGAAAGCAACATCCTACTGTTTGGAAGCCTGGAGCACAATTTCTCACAGAAATAAGTTCAATAACTGAGTTTCCAGACTAGTCTCTTAGGAACATTTAAGCATACGTAGTTTATTTCGGTCTGCTTTCTGTTAAGCATTGAAAAAGCCCATTGGTTCCCAGGGATGCAGGGATGGTTTAGTATAAGGAAATCCATCAATGTAATCAACTACATAAATGAACTCAAAGACAAAAACCACATGATCATCTCATTGGATGCTGAGAAAGCATTTGACAAAATCCAACACCCCTTCATGATAAGTCTTG
>NC_034606.1:25255016-25259132 GCF_900095145.1 Mus pahari
TAATCGGCCATCACTGGGAATAGAGGCCCCTTGGTCTTGCAAACTTTATATGACCTAGCACAGGGGAAGGCCTGGGCCAAGTAGTGGGAGTGGGTGGGTAGGGGAGCAGAGGTGGGTGGGAGGGGTATAGGAAACTTTCGGGATAGCATTTGAAATGTAAATAAAGAAAATAATAAAAAAATAAAAAATAAAGTATTAACAGAATAAAATTCAAGAAGAATGCAAAAAAAAAAAAAAAAAAAAAAAAAAGAAAAGAAAAGAAAAAGCCCATTGGTTGTATGGGTATCAGTTTTCAGTGTGTGTAGTGATTTGGAAGACTTAGGTGAGAGATACAGAAGTCATTTCTCTTCGCTTTTCCATACTTGCTAACTGTGTGCCCAAGGCTTGCTTAGGCCAGATTTGTGAATACCAGCTCAAACTTCAGTCCCCTGCCCTATGAGTAAGAGTCTGAAACCAGATTTCTTTACCTGGAGTGAGACAGCCTTTTGATTCTCCAACCTTCTTATTAGTGAGCCTGGTAACCTTGTGCCATTAGACACAGTGGGCACTATTGGCTCTGCACTATTGGACTTAAGCAGGCCACCTTGCTGCCTTCAAGGGGTAGCACTAAAGCTGCACTTTTCTTCCTGCAGACCAGTCAAGGCTTTTTTATGATGTTTCTGTGTTCAAGATAGATGTGGTTTGTTAAATTCATATAGGGTAGCTATCAGCTAAAAGAAAATATTTTATCTTACTTATAAAGTATATTTACAGTCTTGCCTAAAGCTCTCAAAAGTAAAGGTTGAAGAAATTCAGTCTGTGCAGTCTGTGGGAGTGGGTGGGTTGGGGAGCGGGGGGGGGGGAAGGATAGGGAATTTTCAGAGGGAAAACTAGGAAAGGGGATAACATTTGAAATGTAAATAAAGAAAATATCTAATATAAAAAAGTGGCCGTCTGTACAACAGGGATCGCATCAGGGTTATCTGTTTGAGGAAAAAATATTGTTATATATATGCAACCTTAAAATAAAACATTTATAGTTAACTCTTTTAAAACCACTTATGTTTTATTTTGAAATAGCAGTCTTGTGAATATAAGGGAACTTTAGGGGTTTAAAGTCAAGAAAAACTGAGACCAACTTTCTCTACTCTGTGAGATGCTTTATGCTTGAGTTTATTAAAACATTCAGTCCTTTTCATACTAAGTGGAGCCTGGCTGACATCCCTCCAGCGTGTCTTTCACAGTATGTGTAGGCTTTTGTTAAGGGAGCCTGAGTTTGCTTTTCCCTTTGGTACTGGGGATTGAGCCAGGGTCTCAGGAATGCTAAGCATGCCCTCTGCCATGGAGCTACCCCCACTTCCCCAGAAATCACTTCCTCTTCTTTATGACAGCCTGGAGCCTTGTCCCTCATTGCGGAGAAACAACAGGGACAGAGTCTGTTCATGGAAGATCTGGCAGTGTGTCTCTCTGTGTGTGAGGCTGTGTGGAAAGTGAGGAGAGTGGTTGACTGCGGGAAGTCTGCTGCTTCTCCACTACATGACCCTGTGACATTCAATTAGCAATCGATCCATCCTCCTAAACCGTTTGCTTCTCTCTATTTGTCAGGAGGATAACAGCCCCTCATACGGTGGTTACAAGAATTAAATGAGGGTCATGGGCTGTAGAGATAGACACTGGGAAGGTAGTCATTGTCTCTTTTAATCTCTGAACCTAAAGGTTTGTGAAGTGAAATTGAAAGAAAAACAGGGACTGGTGAGATGGCTCAGAGGGTAAGAGCACTGAGTGCTCTTCCGAAGGTCCTGAGTTCAAATCCCAGCAACCACATGGTGGCTCACAACCACTCATAATGAGATCTGACACTCTTCTGGTGCGTCTGAAGTCAACTACAGTGTACTTATGTATAATAATAAATAAATCTTTGGGCCAGAGTGAACAGGAACTGAGTGAGCGGAGTTGACTGGAGCCAGTGGGGCTGATCAGAGCAAGCAGAGGTCCTAAAAATTCAGTTCCCAACAACCACATGAAGGCTCACAACAATCAGTTACAGTGTACTCACATAAATAAATTAAAAAAAAAAAACTGGAAAAAGAAAACAAAAAACTGGTTTGGGAACTGTTATATCAGGTGGCTTCCCCACCCCCCACCCCCCATCTTGAACCACTTCTGGAGTAAAATAATCAAGGGCAAATAGGTTATAGCTAGAGGCCCTGGAGACTGAGGATGAGGATCATCATGATAATGGTAAAGTTGCTGGGTAGGTTGGTCAGGTGGGCCATGAACTCATAGAGATCTGTCTGCTTCTGCCTCCTGAGTGCTGGGATGTGTGTGGTGTGTGTGTGTGTGTATGCACACACACATATGTGCATGAGCATACAAATGTGTGTAAGTACCACCACAGGTCTGGAAATTTTGGGATTTAACAAGGTGGTCTTGGGGCTGGTGAGATGGCTCAGTGGGTAGGAGCACCTACTGCTCTTCTGAAGGTCTGGAGTTCAAATCCCAGCAACCACATGGTGGCTCATAACCATCCGTAACAAGATCTGACTCCCTCTTCTGGAGTGTCTGAAGACAGCTACAGTGTACTTACATATAATAAATAAATAAATCTTAAAAAAAAAAAAAAAAAAAAAAAAAAAAAAAAAAAAAAAAAACCCAATGTGGTGCTTAGGATATACAGGCTGAGTACTCTTGTCTGAAACACCTGGGAGGAGAACTATTTCAGACTTGAGAATGTTTTAGATTTGAAGTATTTGCTTACATAGTGAGGCATTTCAGGAATAGGACCTAGGTCTGTACACATTCATTTATGTTTCATACAGACCTTATACAAAGGCTGAAGATATCATCCATTATTTTTTAATAAAGTTTCTGTTGTGCCTGCATTTGTGACTTTAATCTACTGTATAAAGTTGGCTGTGGAGTCTCCTACCTTGGCATTGTGTTGTTGCCCAAAAGATTCCGATTTGGAAGCATTTGGAAACTGAATCTCCAGGATAGGGATGCTCAGCCTGTAATAGCGTATTTTTCTGGGTTTGTAGCCACTCTGTAGTCTCAGTTTATCAGCTATCGGGTTCTCCCTCAGCGGTGTTGTCTAACTCCTGTAAGTAATGATAGACAGAGCGCATTATTCTGAAAGGTCCTCCACAGGTCGTGAAGCACCTAAGTGGAGGGCTTTGCTTAGTTAACTAGTGCAGGCTTAGCTTTCCCGTAGCACAGCTGTTACTGAACCCTGACAGGGAGACGTAGAAAGCAAAGGGCAGTAGTGGGAAGCGGGTTAATGGAAGAAAGCTGTGTTCATTATGTGGAAGGCATCATCAGTGGCTGTGCTGGAGTGAGTGGAGCCTTTGGAGGCCAAGCAACAGCTGAGAGCTCTTGGAGCACCAGTCCTGCATCCCCTGCACTGTTGCCCTGTGAGGTATGAAAGCCGAGGAGAGGCCCAGCCTTTCATGCTTGCATTGCTCTCACCCTGCACTGAGACACAGCCAGATTGAAATCAGACTTAACCATTAGAAATTGTATATTGCTGTAGATGATAGTTATAGATTCAAGGAGAAATGTTAAATCACCTGATAGATAAGCTTCCTTGGTTTTTTAGTTATTCTAGTCTAAGTAGGTTCACCTTAGAACAATAGGAAGAGGCAAAACAACATTTCCTTGTCTTTTAGGTCATAATAGAAATGGTTCTTCTGGTTAAGACCTCATGACTTGTGAGGCTGTGGCTGAGATCCAAAGGAGACAAGGAATATGATCCCATGAGTGCTCCCCAGACCGGGCTTCCTGTGCTCAGAAAGAATCGGCTTTCTAGCGGTTCAGCACCCGTCCTTTCCTCTTCCAAGTTTCCGCTTCCCCAGTAGACAGAGAACAATCATGTGTATCCCTAGGCCACGACCTCCTGCCCTTGTGTGCACAGTCTTACATAGTTCATCCCATGCCCTGGTGCAGACACTGGCATCTCTTACTCCATGCCCCTCCGTGCCCCATATTCCCTATGTACACTCAGGTATCTTTCACACTCTGACCTCTCCATGCGCACAATCACATTGTTTATTTGTTTAGTTTTTTGTTTGTCTTGAGTTGGGCTTTTTTTATTAAAAGATTTATTTATTTATTTATTATATGTAAGTACACTGTAGCTGT
>NC_034606.1:25259272-25265836 GCF_900095145.1 Mus pahari
GGGTGCTCTTACCCGCTGAGCCATCTCACCAGCCCGCGTTGGGCTTTTTTAAAGTTTAGTTAGTTTATTTGTTTAGTTTTCATTTTGTTTTTGAGTTGGGGTTTTCTTATGTAGCCCAGTCTGGCCTGGGGCTCACTCTCTAGCCTTCTGCCTTAGTGCACTGAGTGCTGGGATTGCGGGTAGGTTCCAGACGAACATGAGACTTCTTGCTCCATGTCCTTGATGCCTTATTCGTAGATTCCAATGCAAGGTGGTTCCTCACCACCACATCAACATCAGTATCACCAGCCACTGCTGAGTTATGGGGACAAAAGAAGCTTATCTAAGTATGTGTAAGTTTGAGGTCTTTCATAGTTAGAACTGTGAATGCTCAGAACATTCAATTGGGTGCAGTATAGATGAAAGGAAGGAAGACTATGGTCCATGTGTGCTGAGAGTATAATGGAAAAGCTAGAGAGTTGTGCTGCCTAATCTCATGTCAACCGGACACGCACACCAGAGTATCTGAAAGGAGGGGACCTCAGATGAGAAAATGCTTCCTAGGTAGACTGGCTGTAAGGCATTTTCTTAATTAATGATCAGTTGGGGAAGGCCCAGCCTATGGTAGATGGTGCCATGCCTGGAATGGCAGTCCTGGCTTTTATAAGAAAGCAGGCTGAGTGATCCAGTGAGCAGCACTGTTCCATGGCCTCTGCATCAGCCTCTGCTTCCAGGTTCCTGCCCTGTCCTGACTCCCTTCAATAATAAATAGCAATGTAGCAAAGTAAGCCAAAGAAACCCTTTCCTTCACAACTTAGGTTTTGGTCTGGTGTATCGTTGCAGCAATAGAAACCCCGACTATGATGGAGTCCATCTTAAAACAATAATGCTCTAAAGGAAAAGACTGGGTATGAAAAGAGTGGAATAAATTTATTTCCTTTTCAGGAATTATACCAGTTATTTTTCTCCTTATTATGAATATGCCTCATAAGAAGCAACTTAAGGGAGGAAGGGCTGCTCTTTTGGCTCACGGTTTAATAAGAAGGGATGTGGTTTACCATGGCAAGGAAGGCATGGCAGCAAAAATGTGAGGCAGGAGCCTGGCACGTGTGTCTGCAGCCAGGAGGCAAAGAGCAGACAGGAAGCAAGGCGGGCTACTGAGGCCAAGGCCTGCCCTCAGTGACCTACTTCCCCAAGGCTCCGTCTCCAAACAGCTCCACTAACTGGGGACCAAGTATTCACACAGTGTGAGCCTATGGGCGACATTTCACATTCACACTGCAGCAGAGACATAGTCTTTAATATTATTTGAGGAAATATATTTTCTACAATAAAAATGGAAGCACCGGAGGACGAGCTCATTGTGGTATCCTTGAGGAACTGAGAACAAGGAAGGACAGGAGGGACTTTAGTCCTTGATAGAAATGTGTGTGCTGAGTGCTGCCTAGAAGTATCTGCTGAAACTAAGCTGGAAGTCTATGGTTGTTCAAAGGTCTCCTTAGTCATGTAGGTAGAATATTTCATTTGATAAGCAGTACCTGGCTTATCATTTTAAAAGACTTAGAAGAATTTTTGAAATCACTGATTGATGAGTCTGACTTGTGTGCATCATGTCTTGTGTGAATAACGTGTGGGTTAAAAGGTGTCTCTTAAAGTACCTGAATCACAAATTCATCACACCGGGGTGAAAAACAGTGGTGACAGCTTAAGTTCTCTGTGTAAACGCTGAGGAATGCTTAAGTAAGCCCTCTTGACAGGTGCTCGAGAGTTTCTGCAGTTTAGGCTGCACTTACAGGATGGGAGGAAGGGGAAGAGGGAAGGTACTGGTCCTTTGCTCCCAGCTGCTCCTCTTCAAAGTTCCCGCCATATTTGGTGGATGTTTGTCTCAGTTCTTTTGAGATGCTCTAACAAACTCGCATAAGTGTACTCATGCACAGCAGATGCGTACTCCACAGCTTTGGAGGCTGGGAAGTTAAGATTAGGACACCAGCGTGTCAGCGTCCAGTGAGAGTCCACTTTATTCAGTCTCTGTTCATAAGGTAGAAGGGCCAAACAGGCTCCTTAAGAGCTCTGGGTTCCTTTTCTAAGGACATAAATCTGATCATGTATCAGTGATCTGCCGTTACCACAACACCTTCTAGAGGTGGAAGGTATAATATCAGCAGACACCTGCAAAAACCACAAACATCCAGAAATTGACAACAGCAATTCCTTGTCATGCCGTGGTGTCCACCTTAGTTATCCTTGTTAGTTGGGCTTCCTTGTCTCATATAAATAAGGGATGAGATACTAACATGGCAGTGTTTTGTGGTACCTTTATTTCTAAGTGGCCTTATGGAGTGCTACATACACATTAGCATATAACCTCACCTCAGAGTTCAACAGACAGAAAAGCAAGCTTTCTGGTGCAGATGAGAAGCCCAAGGTTGACAGTTACCTTGGTTTCCCAGGGTAACACTCCTAGTGACACATGCAGAGGTTGCGGTCTGTTGTCCCTTTATGTGACATGTCAGTGTTGATTGATGTTACTTTATTCCATTCCTTTAACTTTCATATAAACCTGATTTTGTTGGCTAGCTTTTGGCCACTCCTTCAAACCCATTTTTTCCCCTTTTTGTGTGAATTGGTGTGAGTGTGTTAGATCTCCTGAGCTGGAGTTACAGACATTTGTGAGCTGCCATGTGGGTGCTGGGAACTGAACTTGGGTCCCCTGGAAGTTCCGCTGGAAGCCAGTGTTCTTAACCACTGGGCCATGTCTCCAGCCACTCAAACCACGTCTATTGCATCTCTCCGGACCCATCAATTCTTAGTATTCTTCCTTAGTCTCTTATATTTCACATGTGCACATTTCCCAAAGATGATGTCTTGCTCATAACTAACATTTGTACCTTTATGCTGCTGAGTTCCCCCCCCTCCTTGTTGCAGGAAATATTAAAAAAAAAACAAAAAAACAGCAAGTTCCCGTCTACCCCCAGCTACTCTCAGCCCATCAGTCTCCACTCCAGTTCTTATCTCGTGGAGACTCTCTGACTCAGAGTTCCAAAATCTCTCCACCAAGCTTGCTAAATTCCTACCACTACAGCCCCATGCTTCAACCCCCCCCCCCATGGCCTTTGTGGTGCACATCAGGAAAACCCACGCTTTGCCGCAGTACCTCTTGAACTCAGACGAGCCATTGTGTGAAGCAAAACACAACACAAACTTGTTCAGGAACAATGGTAACTCAATCTCTGGGTGCACAACTACAGTAAAACTTATTAAATCTAAATCCTCTGCTGGTGAATCTTGATGGATCTGCCCTTGAAACGGGGAGACACTCCTAGCTACTTCTCATCCACACACTATCCCCATCCAAAAGACCCTCTCTCCTTCCTGCTTCCTCTCTTCCCCCCTTTCCTACCCTGAAGTCCCTCCTACTCACCCAGTGATTGGCTCTTTTATTCATTAGGGGATGTTTTACAAGAACTCACCTGAGTACACTCCTTGTCCGAAGCCCCTCCCAGGAGAGCAGAATTAGCATCAAAATACAAACAGCACATCCACAACACATCCTAGCCTCTATCCAGATTTCTTGTATGAAAACCAAATACATGAAGTCAATAATAATACATAGTTAACATTTTTTATTTCATGGGGCTATAGGCTTCTTATTGTCAACATTCTAGATTTTAAAATTCCCCTTGTTTTGGGGGGGTGTGTGAATAGCTTTCAGTAAGTAGTACCTTCTAATCAGTAGGTATTTCTCATATCAGAAATCTGGCTTCCTCACTCCTTTTAGATCATCATATCTTACTTCCCACCCCCTTAAGCTATACAGTCACCTCCACCCCTGTTTTCACAGTTTCAAGCCCCTCCCAGCATAAGCTTGTTTTCTCTAGCAGCCCAAGAGCTCTTTGGACATTTGAAAATTTGCCTTGCCCACAATTTCCTGTCTTCCCTTATTCCTTATTTCCTTGGCTTCATTTCAAACTCCTTTGTGTGGCTTCTGTTGCTTACCTATGTGGTCCCAATTACTGTCCCTTTAGGCCAGTTCTTGCGATGAGCTCACTCCACTTGCCCCAGCCAGTGCTCATTGCAGGGTTCTTTCTTCAGATTGTTCCTTGTCAACCTTCCTGTTGAATTTGTTCTTTTTTGGCAGACCTCCCTGAGGTCATCTGATTTCTTTGGATGAAGGATTTCCCTGTATGCTTTCCTAACCCTCTTTCATTATTTGTAGCCAGAGCCTCCTGCTTTCTTCAAAACTGCCTCGTAGATGTGGATATGTAGCTCTGTTCTTTTCATTTCCACATCATAGAGCATATCATTTTCCAGAACTAAATTTAAATGTTCCAGATTATCTACCTCTCAGACTCTCACATCAATTTAATCAAGCAAAGCACCAGAGTTGTTCAGTTTCTCAGCCCATATCTAAACCATCAACAAAGTAATTCGGTCTTTCCTCAGCAAATAGTTCTTTCTCCCTTCTCAAATGCAGCACTGGGATCTGACCACCTCTCACTGTCGTCAGCCTAAACTATGCCTTCATCACCTTCTGCTTAGACAGCTTTACAGCCTACTAAGTGGCCGCCTTCTGCAAGCTTTCTTAAACCCATCCTAATCACCAGAGTGAGAAGCAGATCTGCTCACTCCTCAGCTCCCTAGTAAAGGCTGCTGCATTCCATCATCTGCTGGATCCCCACTCTGACCTTGTTTCCTGTCTGTCTGCTAAGACTCCAGGATTACCACTCTAATTTCTTTAGATCCCTGTTGAACATTATTTTGAAGCCATCTCTGACCACCTACCACAGAAGAGTTTACTGTTCCTACCTTATTTGGTGTATTATTTTTTCCATTCAACCAGAGTATACACTCCACCAGGCCAGGGGCTTGGTCTCTCCATTGTATCTTCAACATATCTTGAACAGTTGTGGCCCCTACTAAGTTCTTGGGACATAGTTGGGAAAGTCCACTGTAGAAATTAAATTTTGACCTTAGTGATTTAGCATACCTTCCAAAATGAGGGCCCAACAGCAACACTGAGCTCTTTGGGTACTTGCACTTAAACTACCCTTTAGTTTTGACTTCTTGTCCTGAACTAGGTGTTGGTTTAGTGCTTAGTTTTCCTTCTGTTTGAAGGAATTAAATGGGACAGTGACTATGAAGTGCCTTCATATCTCAGTACAGTACAGATAGAAAAAAAAAAAGGTCTAAAGCTAAAACCATGTGTCTGAAGATGCTAAGTTCTGCTTGCTGTGACTGGAACATGGCTCCCTCATTCAAACATATCTTTATCCACTTTCTACTTTCAACGATTTCCTTTATTGCCTAAGCTTGGCTGTCCTAAAACATGCTCTGTAGACCAGGCTGGCCTTGAACTTAGAGATCCCCTGCCTCTGCCTCCCTAGTTCTGCGATTAAAGGTGTGTACCACCATAAGTGGGCCTAAGCTTTTCTTTAAAGTTGGAGCTTAGCTGGGTGGGATCTTGCCCATTTTCTTTATTAGTTTATCTCCTTGAACACAGAGCTTAGCTCCGTTCCATTTCCTGGTGATCCCTTTCTCCTCAAGCTGTAAATTTTTAATTTTTTCTTGTCCATCTTGTTCCTTTTCATTGTAGATCTTTTTAAGAATGAATACTAATAACTACATGACAGAGTCAATGCTAGGCTGTTTTGAGATTTTTTTTTCTGTCAAATCAATAAATCAAAACCGCCTGTGTGGCAGCATCCAGGCAGACATGGTGCTGGAGACGTAGCTGAGAGTTCTACACCTGGGTCTGCATACAGCAAGAAAGGTGACTTACTTCTTCCAGCAACACCATACCTACTCTAACAATTCCTAATAGTACTACTCCCAGTGGATCTGTGGGCGACATTTTTTATTCAAACGACCACAACTGTTTTTCTTTCTCAACAATTGAAGTGCCACAAGCAAGGGCCGGGGTGACATCTCTATTTTTGCTTCAAAGAATTTATGATGTTCCCAAGTGAAGGTATCACTACCAAGATAAGAAACTTCTGAAACCTAAGTGTGTCTAGGAATTCCAGACAGATGAGTTCAGCTGCTCCCTCTCTGGACGTCTATACCTTTCTCTGAGGCTTACATTTGTAGAAACAGCAGCAGCAGCAGCAAAATGCTTCCTTTTAGCACATGTCAGCTTTCTTCCCCGAAAAGGTCTGTTCTGTTCTCTCAACAAGGGAGAGAGGAAAATAAAAGGACAACTACTGTTTCCAGTTCTGAATTGAATTTCTGGGCTGAGCTTCCTTTGTTCACATTCCCTGGGTACTCAGTAACTGCTAAACTATCAACTTATTTTATAAACTATTAGGTAAAAAGGAGAGTAAGAAAGTATAAGAGATTAGTTAAACACACACACACACACACACACACACACACACACAACACACACACACAGATATGAATAGAGCTGGCCTTGGTGGCATTTGCCTAGAATCCAAGTCTTCCAGATGCTGAAGCAAGACTAGCACAAGTTTGAGATTAACCTATTAAGAAAATAGTGCCCCTCTGCCCCCTCCCTCCCTTAGCTTTGCCCCTGACCCTGCTCCGTGGTTAGTACTTCACTCTACTGCTCCGTGGTTAGTACTTCAC
>NC_034606.1:25266426-25284658 GCF_900095145.1 Mus pahari
CTACTGCTCCGTGGTTAGTACTTCACTCTACTGCTCCGTGGTTAGTACTTCACTCTATTGCTCCGTGGTTAGTACTTCACTCTACTGCTCCTTCTATGATCTTTTGGCCCTTGCCATTTCTCAGCAGATGATGCTCTGTTTCCACACATAAAGCCCTAAGATCCTGGTTGCTCTATCTGTATGTAGTGGCTTCTGTCATCCATTATCTTTTACCAGTACATATGACAAAACTAAGAGACCCACCAGAATCACACCTGTCCTTTTTTACTCTACAGTAGCAATCCTGATTACCTTTGACAGTCACAACTCATTGGCTCAACCAATTTTTTTTTTGTTTTTTTGTTTTTTTGTTTTTGCCTTCTTTCTGTCTGTACCATGAGGAACTCAGAATTACTAGGCTTCCACTTGAACTTCCAAATCAGTAGAGGCATTGTTGAGTCCTTGGACAATCATTCTTTGCTTGGGTTCTGAGACTGTCCAACCAGTAGAACCAGAGTTGCCATAAAGTAGGGTAGGGTGGGGGTGTGAACTGGTCTTCAGTTATGACAGAGGGGAAGAGTTATGAAACTAGTTCTTTCCCCCTCTGCCTGTCCACTCTGGCTCTAGGAGAAACAATATCTGTTACTCTCTGGTTTCCAGTAGCAACAGAATTCCACCTTACCTAAGCTAGAACTGAGTCTATCAGAGGTGACTTCAGCTGATGATACTTGGTTTCTAACTAATAGGACACAAGTCTTATTAGCATTAACCCACATCTTTGTACTGTTTCACTGCCCTTAAGTGAGATGTCATGGCAGCTGATAAGGCATCGGTTCAGTCAGTGGGTGAGAGAGGCACGGTGGATGGCAAAGACAGTCCCAGGTCAGAGTGTCTCTTCATGTGAGAGCTCACACATGACCACAGTGGTCTGGATATTTGCCAGGAGTCTTTCATGCTTTCACAGTGTTGTTGGTGTGAAAGGGAGACTTGAATGAGTTGGTTCTTTCTGTCACTGCCACACTTTGACCTTGTGCAAGATATTTAACTACTGTGAGCTATCTACTCCTCACATCTGTGAAATTGAGATAAAGATGTTTGTTTTTTAAACTTGAGGCTTTGAATAGCCACAGCCCTCATCCCACCCTACCTTAGGGATGAGCTTTGTTAGCTGAGCACTTAAAAACATTGTCTAAAATGGAACCCTTAATATTTACTTCATTATATGCTCCCCTAACATTTGATAAGCTTTCTTCCAAGTGCTTACTTAGCATAGTGTGCCATAAGCTCTTCTGACTAGTAAAGAATACCTTTACCCCAACTAGGTTCCCAAACCCCATGATAGTAGTTGGAACAGTTACTTTGTTAATCCATAAATCTTCCAATGCCTATTTCAGGTTCATGTGTAACAGAGATTCAGTAAATCAATACATTACTGAGTAGATGAATACATGAATAAATAAACCATATATGTTTCTTTAAATATTGTCAAAAAGGATTCCTCCAAAACAAACAAGCAAACAAATTCTGATAGGTGAGATTAGCATTTTCATGTATTCTCTCTGGAAAATGAGAATCCTCAAGCCTTATACTGAGTGCACCAGTTGTTCCTGTTGTTCCCAGTATTAAAGTGGGCATGGTGCAATGAGCAATGTACTAGGGTGATTTTTCAGCATCATGAGTGCTTACATGTACTGAGCAGCAGATGCCTGAAGGTGGCAAGCTACCTTACTTGGCTGCCATCTTTTGGGTGTATTCTAACAGGGCTGATCATTAAAACCAGATCAATAGCATACCTGCATAGTTGACCTTACTCTTTCTCAATTTTTATCTAAGCACCTTGAAGGAGGAAAGGTGTTCATGTCTGATTGGAACTGCTCAGTGGTGGTGTTACAACACCTTGGCAAACTGTAAAGTCCACTTGGTGTGTCATAATAAACCACAAGGAAGTATTTTCTCTCCGGTGTTTAGTTAGAAGTCAGACTCTTGCTAACTAATGATGCTAGAAAACATGTCAAACTACAAATAATTTGGGCCAGTAGAAGTTAGTGTGAATTGTACAATACAACAGAAGTTGGCATGAGATAAGGGGAACAAAAGGTCTGTGCTGGCCATCATTAAATATATATGGATATTTCTTAAGCATGGAAGCAGTATAGGAAAATATAAATTATAGCATATCCCCCATGATTTACATGTAATAAGTAAGGATATCTACAGTGAAAGCACAGAGATTCTCTATTGAAACACCTTTTAAAAAAAAGATTTATTTATTTATTATATGTAAATAAACTGTAGCTGTCTTCAGGCACCCCAGAAGAGGGCATCAGATCTCATTACGGATGGTTGTGACCCACCATGTGGTTGCTGGGATTTGAACTTAGGACCTTCGGAAGAACAGTCAGTGCTCTTAACCGCTGAGCCATCTCTCCAGCCCCTGAAACATCTTTTAATGAAATTTTTACCAAGACCTTTTGCTACATCTAGGTGGAGACAGTGTTGGCTTACATTGGTGTACCTATGCATGATGAGTTTTTTTGGTGGTCATAAATGTGGGCCAACATTTATGTCATAAATGTGGGCTTCACATAATGCCTAGCATTCTGTCGGGACTCAGTGACTATTTGTTGAAGGAGTGTTCTGAGGACATTTGAGGCATTCTCTGTAGATTTTTAGGATTAGGCAGGTCCCATAGCTTTTTTATCCAGCTGACCACAAATTAGAAATTAGAATACTGAATCTTCTTACTAAGCAGAATAAAAGCGAACTGTCCCACTAATGTATGCTAAGTGTGCTGAACTTTTAAAGGAAGACTGGAAAGCCTTGGGTGTTTTTTATTTACCTAACTGGTTGTTTGAAAGTCAATTTATCTGAGACTCTCGGTTCAGTTACAGGAATGACTAATTTTATACTAGATTCTCACATGATTCAAGAAGTGTGTGAATGACTCAGACCATTAATATCTTTCACTCCTGTGATCTCCCCTCCCAGTGAGATGATGCCTGTAAGGCAGTAATGATAATTGCAGGAGGAGGAGATCTTGACTTTGCCCAGGGGCAATAAAATGACACACTTTTGAGTAATTACATATGCGTACAGTATTTTACAGAAGAAATGAGCTATATTATCATCTTACAACTATATAAATATTTGTATTTGCATGTTGTGAAAGTAGTGCGCAGTTTCAGTAGAGGTTATGATTGAGTTCCACCTTTTGCTTCTACCAGTACCCTCCCCCACTCCCTCCCAAAAAAGCAAACAAACTGGCTTTTGTTCAGTGGAAGGACTTGCCAGCAGAATAAGTAAGTCATTGCATGCCTGTCCCTTGCTGACACAGAGGGAACACTGCAGTCACAAGCACCCAGGTCTGAGTGTTAGTTAGAATGTAGCTAAGTGACCAGAGAGGTGGCTCAGCAGGTAAAGGTACTTGCTGCCAAGCTTGATGACCTGAGCACAGCCTCCTAAACCCCACAGTGGAAGAAAGAAAACAATACCTAAGGTTATCCTTTGGCCACTTTACATGTTCAGTGCAGCATGTACATGCCCATACAAATCAATAATAAAATAAAATGCAGCTAAATATTCATGGTTGAGTTGGAGCCTAAACTGAGCAGCTCATTGAAGACTGTTTGGTGATTTGTGTGCTCTCGGCACCACTGCCTCATCTTTTTGAAATGAATCATTGAATAAGATCTGGGTATTTGGCATGAGCTTTTGTGCTTTGTGCTGCTCTTGCCAAAGTCCCAGATGACTCAAACTGAGTCGGATGGGCACTTCTCAGTCTGTGTTTAGCTCCACCTAAGACATTTGACACATCTAAAAATTTCTTCCCCAAATTTTGGGGCACTGGCTTTGCTTGTCTTGTTAACTCTGACAGGTTTTTAACTCTTCTGGCTGCCTGTTAAATGTAATAGCCTCCACCGTTCTAGCTTAGTCCTCTTCCATGGTTTCCATTAAGATCTATTCCTGGAGGCCTCCATGTGGGTGTCTCCAGTCTTAACAATGTAGACCTGAGAATCCAGCCTCCCTGCAGATCCGCCTCTAGAATGATAATCACAATAATAATCGGGACAACAATAGCAGCTTCTTATTATAGAATATTGTGTCAGGTGGCTAAGGGCTTTATTGCTTTGTTCCATTTATTTTGAGCAACTATTAAAAATTAATACTGTTATTTTCTACCACTATGAGTGGAAATTGGATGTATAAAGTGCCTTTTCTAAGACCATAGCAGAGTTTTATATTCCAAGCTCAAATTTTTAATCTTAACCTTAGATTAGCCTGTCTAGGTGGATTCTATATTGTCTTCTCCTACACACATACCTTCTCTTGCCCTCTGCCGTCTATGAAAGGACACTTTAGAGCTAGAACTGGAACTCGGTGGTCCATCTCTTACCTAGCCTGAGACAGATCCTGGATTTATTCCCAAGCACTAGACATTCAAATTCCGCAGGTACAGAAGCACTTTGTTTACTTATTGTTGCTTGCTTTTTTGTTTTTCAGACAGGATCTTACTCAACCTACCTTGGCTTTAAACTGTGGCCAAGGGATGCCCTTGGACTCCTTGGTCTTCCTGCTTTCACTTTCTCCTACTGGGATTTCAGGGCCAACATGAGCATGCAACCATGCCCAGTTACAAAAATATCATACACACACACACACACACAGAGAGAGAGAGAGAGAGAGAGAGAGAGAGAGAGAGAGAGTGTTTGTGTTGGAGGGAGGGACGGAGGGAAGGAGGGAGGGAGGGAATAGAAAATATTCCTTGTGCTGGGCGGTGGTGGCGCACGCCTTTGATCCCAGCACTTGGGAGGCAGAGGCAGGTGAATTTCTGAGTTCAAGGCCAGCCTGGTCTACAAAGTGAGTTCCAGGACAGCCAGGGCTACACAGAGAAACCCTGTCTCGAAAAAACAAAAAACAAAAAAACAGAAAGAAAGAAAGAAAGAAAGAAAGAAAGAAAGAAAGAAAGAAAGAAAGAAAGAAAGAAAGAAAGAAAGAAAGATGTTTCTTGTAAGTGTAATTTCTAATTTAAAGTCCAAGCCTGCACTCTTCTGTGCAGCCGCTCTCTTACATCAAGCTGCACTGTCTTGGCTATTCCCTGAGATTCTGTGTGGATCTTTGCTAATCTAGTTCTGAGCACTCTAGTGTGTGGTAAAGACCACTGTTCACAGCTGGGCAGTAGTGGCACACGCCTTTAATCCTAGCACTTGGAAGGCAAAGGTGGGCATATCTGTGAGTTCAAAGTCAGCCTAGTTTACAAACAAGTTCCTGTGTTCCCAGCTCATATCCTCATGGTTCTTGATTCTTTTTTCGAGTGAGACCCATTGCTTGTTCTTGGTGTTTTCATTTATGTTTCCCTTTTGCTTCTTTCTCTGTCTTCAAACATGCTAAAGCATCTGTGCTCTTGTTGACAGGAAAGAAATGCAACTTTCCATCATCCAAAGTTTAAACATAAGTAGAGTTTTGTTGTTTCAACATCACTAAAGTATATACTTCTGTCCCCTAACAAAGAAATGACAGAAATCTAAGCTTTCCAGAGGATCATCCGAGACCATAGCCTGAAGTAGAACCAGGTCTGTTGCAAGGTCCATGCCATGTTACCTACCTCACTTGAAGCTTCTGTCATGCTCTGTTCAAATGACATGACTGCCTCTGCTTCCCATGACTTGGTTCCTGCTGCTTGGCTCCTCCTTACCACTACAGTCTCAGAACTCTCTTAGTTCTGGCTAGCCTGGAAAAGGAAGAAGGGAAGGAAAGGATCCGGAGTGAGGAATGCCACCGAAGAAAGGAACAGTTTTCTCATGATAGTATTTGTTTTAGCAAAAGGGAAGCAAAGCTCAGGGTAGAAACCATTGAAGGCAGCACTGAGCGTCCATGCCAGGCACTTACCTTCCACAGAGCAGCTACTGACTGCCTAACCTGCTGGCCAAGAACCTTCTTTCGTGCAAGGGTCATGATGCTAGCTAGCTCACAGGTGCTCAACCAGTGTCAGGGATGGCTGGATTACAAGAATGCCAAATGGGAGATGAGTAAAGGAAGTTATCTCTGCCAAGCCAGCCATAACTATTTATCAAGATGTACTTGAGACAAGGGGGAAGATGGTCTGCTGCAGGCATGTAACCTATGCTACTTGGGAAGCTGAAGTAAGAACATTCCAGGCTTAAGGTCTGTCTGGGCTTCAGAAGGAGTTCAAGGCCAGCCTGGGCCATCTAGTGAGGCCCTGCTTTATAATAAAAAGGATAAAGAGGACTTAGAATGTAGCTTAGTGATGATATTGGTCTAGCATGTGTAAGACCCTAAGTGGTTCCTCTAGTACTCCAAGTGAGAAAAGAAAAAGGACGTATAAATAGGCCCTACTGCCTTTTGTTATATATCTTTGTTGTAATTTATATATTCATATGTATATATGAATATATATGAGTATACATATATGTGAGTATATATATATATATGAATTATATATATAATGTTTTAGAATGGTAGATGGAAATAGATGAATGGAAGGATGAAGATAGATGATAGCGAGAGATGGATGGATAAAAATACTTGAGCTTTGAATATTTGACAAGTTTAATAAATACCAATAAAATGAATATCATCAGTTTTGAAAATTTTGATTAGCCCTGAAAGGGTAGAACAGTTTATTCTACAAAGTATTTACTTGTTTTTTTTCTTTCATTCATTTATTCATTGTTTTTAAATCAGTCTCCCTTTAGCCCAAGCTGGCCTTCAACTTACTGTGTATCCTAAAACTTTCCTCAAACTTGAGGTTGTTGTCCTGCCTTAGTCTTCCAAGTGCTGGGGTTACACATGGTGCCATTGAGTTAAAGAAGCAGGAATGAGATTACTTCTGTGCAGTGCTGTGAATTGGACCTTGCACTGTCTAGGCAAATGCTCTACTGTGGACAACTCCAGCCTAAGCTTCGAGGTTTTACTAAAGTTCCCTTCTGTAAAGAAGTTATTTCTACCACCAACTACTCAATTTTGTCTGATTTTTAATTAAAGTTCAACTTTAACCTGAATATTTATCATTGGAGGAACTTGTTGATATGCCATGTGGAGAATCCATTTGAGAGGCCGGAGACATGGCTTAGAAGTTAAGAGTGCTTGCTGCCCTTTCAGAGGACCTGAGTTAAGTTTCCAGTCCCCATACCTAGCAGCTTACAACTGCATGTAGTTCCACCTCCAGTGGGGGATCCAGCACCCTCTTCTGGCCTCTGGGGGTGTTACATTCATATGTACAAACCCACACTCAAACATACATAATAACATTAAAAACAAATAAATAAATAGATGAGCAATTTTTTTCAATATTAATCAAGAATTATAAACATTATTCTATATCCACAAAACTGAATAAAGAGATAACTTGACCTCACTGCCGTATAACAGAAGAGGAGATTATTACATAGGCTCATCTGCTGGAAGGACCTTGTGTTGGTGAGGGAGAAGACAGATTTACATCAGGAGACCGTGTAGTGGCACGGAAAAGGGGAAGATGTGTGTCATGAGAGAGGACTACCTCATATAATAGGAGGGCATTTGATAGCTCCAGAGAAGATGACTAAATACAGTGAGAAGTCCACATCATGGCATGGGAGAAGATGGACTATAAGCCCAGTAAAGAAACCAATGCTTCTGTTTCTGTGATCTTGTATTACTAGACTTCAGATCTGTAAATGTGAATTCCTGTTGCTTAAACCACCTAAAAAGCCTTGGTGCTTCACAGTAGCAGTTTTGTCAAATTGACACATATGTAGTGGGCTTGCATGTTATTTCTGGGCATGTTCTCATTGGTAAGTGACTGGAACTGATAACCTCTCATCTCAAATTTCTTTTAAGTATTTTGAACTTTGCTCTAAAGAAAAAGGACCACCTTTATTTTCCATACTAGAAAATACTAGAATAGCATACATGATCAGTTATACCCTCACACACATACACATAAGGAAGGGTTGGAGCTCTCCCTTATTTCCCTTAGAAATATGGACAAAACAAGAAACCATCAAAAATAGTCCACAGTAACTGCATTGGCTGACACATAATGAGTTATTCTCTAGGCTGTCTTTAGAGTGCTTGGGTTTAGTAGGCTCTCTTTGCACTGGAAATGTGTGACAGAAGCAAATGGACTGCCATAGATGACATTTGATGTGCTAAAGTTTTATGATAAAACTTTTCAACTTCCTGGAAGATTTGGCTAATAGAAAACGTTTAAGCACCAATTTTGGTTTATTGTGGTGTTTCCCGTCATGTTTCACATTGCAGTCTTGTTGACATCAAATGATGATGCCCGTTTCCATCCTTAGTCTCCACCCACACCCCTGTTCCTGGCTGATGGTCTGTTCAGTGCTATTGTTGTTGAATCGTGGAAATTACAGGAATTCCATTTGCTGAGTGCATCAAGGACAGTGTTGATAAAGAACATGTGAATTGTCCCCATCAGCTGCTTTTATCAGAGCTTTTGCTCATCATCTCTGCTTATGTCCTCATTTCAGATTGATGACACACTTCAAGACCATTCTGCAGTGCTGCCATTAACATCCTCAGTGAACAGTGAATGTGGGCCCACTTTCTTCTATAAACCTAGAAAGAGCCTGCTGTCCTTCTCTGCGAAGAACAGTTTAGCTCTGGATTATCCTGAACTCTTGCTGCCATAGCCTGAAGCGTGTCTCATCTGGTTTTGTCACCACAGTAGAGGAGGCTAGCTAGTCACTGGGTTTCACAGCTCTTACTCTCATTTATGCACATTATTGCCTAAATACATTCTCTTTTCTAATTGAGCTTTATTAGTTCTTTAGCCTTTTGGGGGTCATTTGGAAATTTTGATTCAGTATAAAACTTGTCCTGGAAGCCCATCTTTGCTTTTCATGGTAGCAGTTGATGATGACGTGATATATGCTTGGAGGAAACCCTAGGAAAGCTGTCAGCAGTGAGTCAAGAAAGAACAAGCTTGACGTTGGCTGGAAGTCAATTGAGGTTGTTTATGACTTCCCTGGCTCCCAAAAGCTCTGTCCTCTCAGACTCCACACTGTGAGTTACTTCCAGGTTTCCTTCAGAGTGCTTTTGTGTGGCTGCCCTCAACCTACCCACACACAGTCCTGAAGAGGCAGTCCATATCTCCTTGGCTGTCTTTCACATTGCATAATGCAAGACCTCCATCTTCAGCCCTCTCCTGGTTACCAACTCAGAGTCACTTCCTCCATCTCCAAACACTCGTCCATACATTCCTCAAATTCAGTGTGCCCGAACCCAGGTTCCTTTGGCCAGACCCAAGGGCCATCAGATTCTCACCACTATTTAACATGGCTCCTCTTTCTCTGCACTCCCTTACCGTCTGTCTCACCACTATTTAACACGGCTCCTCTTTCTCTGCGCTCCCTTACAGTCTGCCTCTTTTGCTGGTTGCTTTCTGGTTACTCTCCAGCAGTGGTTAAGTGACATCAGTATAAGACACTCACTTCTTTCACTCTGTCACATAAGCTTGAATCGGGCAATTTTAGAGTCCTGCTTACATTGTCATTCTACCCAGCTTACCGAAGTCATAGTGATTAAGCATAGAAAATTTTCTTCTCCCTGACAAAAGGTGATCATAGCACACAACTTTTTGCTTGGCCCCATCCTACAGAAAATAAACAAACAAAAAACTACCAACCCCAGAGCTTACCCTAAGAATTAGAAAGACATCTCATAAATTTGAAATAAAATCAAGAAGTATCTCTGATTAGGGGGTAGAGGATGAGCCCTTTAACTTTTTAAACTGATTAAAAAGAGCAAGTTTGGCTGCTCTATAAGCTGTCTTCTAGTGTAGAAGTTATATATTCCACTAATATTGATAACAGGTTGATGGTTTTGGCTGTTAGAAGATTAAAATTAATTTGAAATATTTAGAGTAATACCGCCTATCTATCTGTTAGGTACTAGTAATATAAGTCAGACATTGTTCAAAGAGTTTCTGTCTTATTCAGAGAAAAGACAATGTTGCAAGTATATGTAGTGACTGTCAGCACAAGGGTGAGCAAGAGAAGCAGGGATGTGGTAAGGAAGCAGCTAGAACCTGCGGGTGAAGAATAGGAAGTAAGGCCTGGAGAGGTGGCTGCTCTTCCAGAGGACCGGAGTTCGATTTCCAGCACCCATGTTAGATGGCTCACAGCTGCCTGTGGTTCTAGTGTTGGGGCAAGTGGGGGTTGGAGAGACTGTCCCACATCTGTAGCCTCCTTGGACACCTGTATTCATATGCACATACCCACACAGAGACACATATATATGCACATAATTTAAAATCATAAAGATCCAAGAAAGGAGATAAGAATGTCACAAAACTGGGTATCAAGACCTTTCTCTTTTTCTAAAATCAGATTAAATGAACATCACTGATAGGCCAATAGCCAAATCTCACTGGTGTTTAAGATTTTTCAGCAGAGGCTGGGGTATAACTATTGGTGGGACATGTGTTTAGCATGAAACAAGTCCAACCCCCATGACTAAAATGAAACCAGAGCTAATGGTGTTAGCCTCAGTGCTGTGTACAAGACCTGCTATGTCTAATTTTTCACTTTCCCATCTGTAATATGTAAGGTTATGTCATCTCTGGTGGGTTCTGAGAAGATGAAATGTTGGCTATTCACACTAACTTTACCATTGTAAGCCCTTCTTCTGCAGCCCTCTGACCATCAGGCTAGACCCCTGGGCTACTCTGGTGGCCAGGCCTGACCTCTCCAGGTGTGAGTGGCCAGGCTCCGCCCCTGAGGAGCTCCACTGGACAACTCCTCCCAGACTTCCCAAATGGATGTAACAGCTCCTCCTCTCCTGAGTAGGAGAATGGCCAGGCCCCATCCTACAGAAAATAAACAAACAAAAAACTACCAACCCCAGAGCTTACCCTAAGATCAGACCACAAAATCCTTCTAATCCTGGGCCACTCTGGAAAGATCTGCCACTCCCAGCTTCCAAAGAAAGCATATGTATGTGTGTGTGTGTATATATTATATATATTATATATTATGTGTGTTTGTATGTATGTATGTATGTATGTATGTATGTATGTATGTATGTATGTATATTCCTGTCATCTGCTCGGTTCTCTGCTGCCATCCTTCAACAGTTTGCTTATTTCTGAGGTTTGTTGTGTGCAGTGACTTTGTGGTACCCCTTGTCTCCCCGCTGCTAGGATATTTTTCTCATTTATGCTCTAACACTTACCTGTGAAGAGCTAGCTTGTTCTGGCAGCAGCTCCAGAACAAGAGTCTGCAGGTTTACTCTTCATGAGCCAGGCAGTTGCTTTACCAGCCATCCTCCCTGCCTTTATCCTACAATTATTCCTAGAGGTCTGGGTAAGAAAGGCTAAATTGCTTATTGTTTTCTCCTCACTAGAAATCTTGCTGTTTGGATGGAACTGTTTGGCTTTAAAAAGCTTTTGCAGTCAGAAATTGGTGAGGAATGAGTGGGAGTGCAGGTAGTGAAAACACTTAAGACATCAAACAAAATTTATAATTACTTTGTAGAAGAGGAAATAGCTTTCCTCAGCTTTCCCTAGCCAATTCTTGGAAGAGTAGACCCAACCTCAGAGGTCTCCAACTACCCTATTGATGGGGGCAAACTGTTTAAACCAAGGTGCTGTCAGCCATTCCATCAAAACAAAGTGGAAACCACAAAGGCATGGGCTACGCTCAAAATAGCAAGTGCCTGGTAAGAAGCCCCAGACTTCTAATAGAGTGCTGTTGTTAGTGCCGCTGCTGCTGCTGCCGCCGCCGCTGCCGCTGCCGCTGCTGAACGTGTGTTCTAAAGGAGATGAAGGTCTAGGGAAGTTAATTAAGACACACTCAAGAGCAAGATAGATGGGAAGAGATGTGGAGGGGCAAACACAGCCAAGTGGTAACTGCTGCAGTGATGACATACCTAGTGTTCACAATTCAGTGACTTTAATGTTTCCGTGTGGCTGAACTTTATAATACTTAGGGAGAAGAACATACATTGAGTGGCTTTGAACACTACAAGCAGGACACTCAACTCCTTGTTAGACCAGGGAACTGTGGAAAGTCAAAACTTTAGTCTCTCTTGTTAACGTAGGAATCACTGTCACCCACTGATCAAGGGCTACAAGAGGATGCTGAAACTGAAGATGGAATAAACATTGTTGCATGTACAGATGGGCTGAGCAGATCCAGGTGAAGGAAGAGGGGTGAAGCCCAGGTCTGGGCCAGTCGCCTCTTCTGCAGGGTTCAACAAGTTCAGGGACACAGTGACAGACTGTGTAGAGAAGGAAGGTAGGGTGGGCGAGTCCATCGCTTTTTCTGAGTAGTCTCATGGGAGGACCTGTTCTGTCTCATACTGTCTTTTGAATTAAATGAGATTAAGACAATTGTATAGCCCTTGTTGATACTCATTATCTCTAATGAACATGAATTTATGGTCTTTCTTAGGTAAAAGAAGAGCGTCCAGAAAAAGTACCAGATTTAAAATTATTGGTGGAGAAGAAATTTTTGGCTTTACAGGATAAGAACTCTGATGCCAACTTTAAAGAGAACGAAAAGTTCGTGCAGTTCAAGCAACAGCTGAGGGAGCTGAAGAAGCAATGTAAGTCAGCCGCTTCGCTTTGGCTTCTTGGGATGAGGGGCCTGACCTGTGATCAGTGTCCATATCTCTGCTTGTTCCATCCTCTGCCTGAATGGCTTGTCTTGTTGCATTCCGTGTTTGTTTAATACTGATTCCAATTGCCTGTCCATTTCTGAAAGCCAACAGTTTCCACAAAGTGTCTCACTGCTGGGGGAGAATTGGGAAAACAAAATAAAACTAAAAGCCATTTTATTAAGATAGCAATGGTAATTCTTTCAAAGTATAACTGCTGTGCCAAGCTCTAAGTACATTTGTTCCCATTTGCTGCTGTGGGGCAGCGTTGGTGAGGCTTCCTCGGGAATTCCTCCCAAATGCTAGGCAAGTCCCTCTGATACTGTACCCTGGGGACTAAGTTCCATGTGATTTTAAAATTGGCTTAAATGACTGTTAACAGTTAGGGTTTTGACTTGAAAATGAGAGTGAGGAAAATAATTCATTTTACATACACATCCCTATCTTAAAGAGTGTACCAGAAATAATATATCTTCCCTGCAGTGAGGAAAATAATCCATTGTGTACACACACGCATAGACACACACAGACACAGACACACACACCTTATAGAATGTACCAGAAGCAATAAATCTTCTCCATAGTGCCCTATCTATTCCTGTCTCTCCATGTGGTCCTCGAAAGCAATGTTAGTGAGTTAGATCTTTTTTTGGGGGGGGAGGGGGGTCTTGGCAGCTGTTTAGTTGTGTAGGGATTTTTTTGTTTTGTTTTGTTTGTTTTAGGATTGAGACTACATTGTTCCTTAAAGAATTGAAGAGGAAAGTGAATGACTTTTTTCCCTTTCAAACATTTCACACTTATGTGTATACTGATAGAGCAGGGATGTTATGTGTGACGTAAATTCATTTTGTATCTTTCTATGTATTCAGTGTAGAGATTCGTGTTTTGAAGTTGGCCTTCTTTTAAGTAAAGTATTTTCTTTAAATTGGTGCTGAGATCTCAAAAATGACTGAGGAAGCTGCTTCACTTTTGTCTATTTTACAAATAACTTAAGTTTCACAATTTAGAATGTTTTGCAATCATGATGAGACTATTGCTGTTCTGTAGATCAACAGTAAGCAGTTTCCCTCGATTTGTTCTTCATTGAACACTGTCACTATCAAAATCTTTCCCAAATAATTTTGTGCAGTCCCCCAGTAGAGCAGAATCCCCAGAAGAGAGGAAGTGGGGCCTTCAGGTTTTATGTGTGCTGTCACAGACGTGTCTGTAACTTTAGTGTCCTTGGATTCAGCTCTTACAGATTATGACAGACCTAATGCCTCATCTCTTATTTTAAAGGTATTTTATAATAAAACTGAAGAATAAATATATAAAAGTGTATTTCTTCCTCCTTTGTTACTTATTTACAAAGTTATTGTTCCATAAAAGAAATTATAGGGAATTTTAGAATAATATGGTCTTGGGGAAATTTCTAATCAGGAGCATATAATGCAACCAAATTAAAGTTTGAATTGTGATTATTATTTTTTTTTTCTAATATGGGGAGAGGGAGAGAAAGAGGAGAGAGGAGAGAGATGTGCTTCCCCAGGTCCAGCCATGTACATCATTCGGATAGTTAAATCTAATGACAAGTACATTTATATTGAAAAGAACACTTCCTTATATAAGAGTTCCCCATGCGTTGCAACACTGGGATTAACAGAAGTTTCCCTTTAATTTCCCCTGAAATGTTATTTTAAAAGGTCCTAATCTTAAATAGCAGAGCAAACAAAATACCAATACTCTTCTAAAGTGCTATATAAGATGCTTTTGTGGTGCTTGCAAAATGGAAGTGTTAGTGTTTTGAGCACTGCCAGTTACATTTGTAGCATGTCTGATAGGTTTTGTTCTTTAGATTTCACTCTGCTGTGACAGTCCTGATGGACCAGGCTTGCACAGTGGTTATGTGTCCAGATCCAAGGTACACTGTGATTTATTAAAGGGGCTAATGGATTGTTGTAATTTGTAGTAATAATGTTTTGTTTTTAAAATTTGGAAAATATAAGTGAGAGGAAGAAACACAAACACACACACACAAAGACCCTCATCTGTAGTTGCCTGTTTTGATGAAGTAAAAGCTATAGTGAGAACCCTGCAGGCATGATGACGTGCACCTATAATCCCAGCTTGGTCTACATAGTAAGTTCCAGGCTAGCCAGGACTATATGACAAGACTCTGTCTTAAAGATAAAAATAACTGAAGTATATATGTAAAGGGTTGTTCTTTTATGTAAAGATCCATAATATTTTCTCCATATTTCTCATGTGAGTTATAATTGCGAGGGATTTAAGTTATCAAATCATAATAATTCAGTCAAAGAAATGTCAGGTAGTTCTTGAATGGGGTAAGGTCAAGGTGGGGATGAGGTGGTTGAGTCTGGTGGACAGTACTAGGTATTCTGTACTGTACTCACAGTTCATCCTGCTGAGCAGCTGCTTCTCATGCCTTGTGAGCCTGTGCCCCTTTAACATACTGAAAATGGACTTCTCAGGGTCCTAGGTCACATGGTGTGTGTGTACCTTGTTGTATTTATCCTATTGGAAACCAGAACTGAGGATCAAAATAATAGTAATCTATTTTTAAAAAACTATGCCCATTCTGTGTTAAGTATAGACAACATTTGACATGAAAGGTAAGTGTTCCCGAACATAGGGAAAATGTACTGAGGTAAGGTGGCACTGTTTCTTTTTCTGCAATTCTCAACTTCTGGCCCATAAAGCAGATGAATCCTTTCTTGCTTTTGCATTGCTCTATAGCAATACCTTGTTTTGGTTGAAGGGAAGTCTCATATGCTGGTATAGTAGTGACATTTTCAGACCACCAGAAATTCCCATTTTTAAAACACCATATCTGGTCTGTCTATGGTACAAATTCAGCTTACAGATTGGGAATAGTTTTTATAGTATTAGGGGAAGGTTCCATCATTGGGGGGATCAAAACAGGGATACGACTTAGTGCTGTAAAGATAACATGAAAATGCTTTGTATCTAGGTTGGTTAGAGCCCAGACGTGCTCACTAGATTTAAGTGTGGTCTGTGGCAGCTTTCCCAGTGTCATTGCAGAACCCATGTTACATCACAAACCACTGGCCCACAGAACTTATAATATTTACTCTCTGCTTCCTTACAGAGGAGGTTACCAATTCCTCATCTAAACTACATCCACAGATTCTTGGGGTTTTTGTTTGTATGTTTGGTTGGTAGTTTTTTTTGTTTTTTTTTTTTTTAACTGTAGATTCGCCCATAAATACCATGCATTTAGTTTATATATACTCAGAACACTTTTAAATAGCTGTTCTATTTCATTTATGTAGTTGATAGTCTTAAATGAATACAAATAAGAAACTTAGCACTTGGAAAAAAAAAGAACTTTATTTTGTTTATTGTGTATTATGTAATGTGAGGAGAGTCAAAACATTTTATCTGGCTTGCTCTTGTGTTCTGTCATCAATAGAGGCTCTGTGGACCAGAGTATTCAGAAACTTCCTGAGGTTGGGCCTCGGCTTAGCAGGAAGGAAGGTCTAATGTGATCGAGTGGGAAAGAGGAGGCATGCGGGTGCTAGCACCCACCATCCCCAGAATAGAGAGAGACCTACTGGATGAGCTATGCTTGTTTAAGGGTAGCTTTTCTCCAATGATAGCATGCTTTATTTGCGTCTAATCTGTAGTAACAACATCAGATTCTTTGAAGACATTATTTTTGTCCCTTGGACACCCACTCGTTGTGGTAAAAGCACCCATCAGAAACAGCCTCAGGTAGGAAAGATTTATTAGGTTCACAGTTTCCGAGGTTGGAGTTCACACTCGTGCATAGAAACCATGCCAGCAGCAGCATATGGAGAAGGTGTTCACTTATTACCTGATAGGGGGGTGCATGGCAGGAAAGGCCACAGACAAAATACACCTCCAGATCTGACCCTGGTGACCTACTTCTTCAAGCTAGGTCCCACCTCCTGAGGTTTCCAGAACCTCACAAAAAGAGGTTAAAGTGTTCACATGAGCCTGGGGGGGGGGGAGATCATACTTAATCCATAATGCTTGTATACTAGAGAAAATTATGTCTACCCCAGTTTATTTTTTTAGCATTGCACCCAGATTAAATGAGATACTGGTTCCTTGCAAACTCTCGAACTTGCTTACATTTATTACTGAAGGAGCCCAGTACAGAGCACAGCAGAAAGAATCCAGTCTTAACAGCCAGAACTAAAGCTCCACCCGGGCCCGGACACAGTTTTTCTTCTTCTTTTTTTATTAATTTACTTTTTACACTCCATATTTCATTCCCTACCCCCTTATCCACCCTCCAACTGCTCCACACCCCACACCTCTTCCCCACCCCCCTGTCTCCACATGGGTGCTCCCACGCCCCACCCAACCTGACCTCTAAACTCCCTGGGGCCTCCAGTCTCTTGAGGATTAGGCCTATCGTCTCTGAATGAACACATACCCTGAAGTCCTCTACTGTATGTGTGTTGGGGGCTGCGTATCAGCTGGTGTATGCTCCCTTGTTGGTGGTCCAGTGTTTGAGAGTTCTTGGGCATGGGGGTCCAGATTAATTGAGACGGCTGATCCTCTTACAGGATCACCCTTCTTCTCAGCTTCTTTCAGCCTTCCCTAATTCAACAAGGGTCAGCTGCTTCTGTCCATTGGATGGGTGCAAATATCTGCATCTGACTCTTTCAGCTGCTTGTTGGGTCTTTGGAGGGTGGGCATGATAGATCCCTTTCTGTGAGCGGTCCATAGCCTCAGTAATAGTGTCAGGCCTTGGGACCTCCCCTTGAGCTGGATCCCACTTTGAACCTTCTTTTCCTCAGACTCCTCTCCATTACCCTGCAGTTCTTTCAGACAGAAACAAATTATGGGTCAGAGATGTGACTGTGTGATGGCAACCCCATCCCTCACTTGATGCCCTGTTTTCCTGCTGGAGGTGGACTCTATAAGTTCCCTCTCCCTACTGTCGGACATTTTATCTAAGGTCCCTCCTTTTGATCCTGAGAGTCCTTCACCTCCCAGGACTGGTGGATTCTGGAGGGTCCCCTCAACCTCCTGTTTCCTGAGGTTGACTGTTTCCATGATTTCTGTTGACCCTCAGGGCTTCAGTCCTTTTCCCTCACCCAATACCAGATCAGATTCCCCTTCCCCCACCCCCACCCCACCATGCCCCAGCCACTTCTCTCCCAGTTCCCTCCCTCCTTGCTTGTGGTTGGCTTCTTTTCTCTCCCAAGTGGGACCGAGGCGACCTCACTTGGGCACTTCAGCTTGTTGACCTTTTTGAGTTCTGTAGACTGTATCTTGGGTATTCTGTACTTTTTGTTTTTGGCTAACATCCACTTATTAGTACATACCATGCATGTCTTTTGGGTCTGAGTTACTTCACTCAGGAAGGTATTTTCTTTTTTGTTTTGTTTGTTTTGTTTGTTTTTTTCAAACAGGCTTTCTCTATGTAGTCCTGGCTGTCCTGGAACTTACTCTGTAGACCAGGCTGGTCTCAAACTCAGAAATCCGCCTGCCTCTGCCTTCCAAGTGCTGGGATTAAAGGCGTGCGCCACCACACTTGGCAGGATGATGTTTTCTAGTTCCATCCATTTGCCTGCAAAAGTCAGGGTGTCCTCGTTCTTAATAGCTGAGTAGTATTCCATTGTGTAAATGAACC
>NC_034606.1:25286983-25315616 GCF_900095145.1 Mus pahari
TACTTTCTCTAGCTCCTCCATTGGGGACCCTGTGTTCCATCCAATAGCTGGCTGTGAGCATCCACTTCGGTGTTTGCCAGGCACTGGCATACCCTCACAAGACGCCACAATATCAGGGTCCCTTCAGCAGAATCTTGCTGGCATGGAGAATTGCTATTTTCATATCTTTGAAGAATTGTGTTGGGATTTTAATGGGAATTGCATGGAATCTATAGATTGCCCTTGGTAGGATGGCCATTTTTACTATGTTAATTCTGTCAATCCATGAACATGGGAGATCTCTCCATTTTCTGAGATATTCTTCAATGTCTTTCTTGAGAGACTTGAAGTTATTGTCGTACAGGACTTTCACTTGTTTGGTTAGAGTTATCCCAAGATATTTTATATTATTTATGGCTATTGTGAAGGGAGTCATTTCCCTAATTTCTTTCTCAGCCTGTTTATCCTTTGTATAAAGGAAGGCTATTGATTTATTTGAATTAATTTTATATCCAGCCACTTTGCTGAAGTTGTTTATCATCTAGAGAAGTTCTCTGGTAGAATTTTTGGGGTTGCTTATGTATACTATCATATCATCTGCAAACAGTGATACCTTTATTTGTTCTTTACCAATTTGTATCTCCTTGATCTCTTTTTGTTGTCTTATTGTTCTAGCTAACATTTAAAGTGAGTAAACATGGGGAGAGTGGGCATTCTTGTCCCTGATTTCAGTGGGATTGCTTCAAGTATGTCTCCATTTAATTTGATATTGACTGTTGGTTTGCAGTAAATTGCTTTTATTATGTTTAGGTATTTCTGATCTCTCCAATACTTTTAACGTGAAGGGGTGTTGTATTTTGTCAAATGCTTTTTCTGCATCTCAGGATATGATCATGTGACTTTTTCTTTGAGTTTGTTTACATAGTGAATTACATTAATGTACTTTCATATATTAAACCAACCTTGCATCCCTGGGATGAAGCCTACTTGATGGTGGTGAATGATGGTTTTAATGGGTTCTTGGATTTGGTTTGCAAGAATTTTATTGAGTATTTTTGCATCGATATTCTTAAGCAAGATTGTTCTGAAGTTCTCTTTTTTGTTAGGTCATTGTGTGGTTTAGGTATCGGAGTAATTGTGGCTTCATAGAAAGAGTTGGGTAGTGTTCCTTCTGTTTCTATTTTATGAAATAGTTTGAGGAAAAATGGTATCAGGTCTTCCTTGAAGGTCTGGTAGAATTCTGCACTAAACCCATCTGACCCTGGGCTCTTTTTGGTTGGGAGGTTTTTAATGATTTATTCTCTTTCCTTTTGTGAGGTGGGCCTGTTTAGATAGTGTAACTCTCTTGACTTAACTTTGGTATAGTGTTTCTGTCTAGAAAACCATCCATTTCATCTAGATTTTCTAGTGTTTTTTTTTTTTTTTTTTGCATATAGACTTTTATAGTAGGATCTGATGGTTTTTTGAATTTCCTCCATTTCTGTTGTTATGTCTCCAGTTTCATTTCTGATTTTATTAATTTGGATACTGCCTCTTGGCCCTTTAGTTAGTTTGGCTAGGGGTTTATCCATCTTGTTGATTCTTTCAAAGAAGCAGCTTTTGGTTTTGCTGATTCTTTGTATTGTTTTCTTTGTTTCTATTTGTTTGATTTTGACCCTGAGTTTGACTATTTCCTGCCTTCTATTCCTCTTGGGTGAGTTTGCTTCTCTTTGTTCTAGGGCTCTCAGGTGTGCTGTTAAGTTGTTAATGTAAGATCTCTCCAGTTTCTTTACCAGAGCACTTAGTGCTATAAACTTTCCTCTTAGCACTGCTTTCATTGTGTCCCATAAGTTTGGGTATGATGTGTCAACATTTTTGTTAAATTCCAGTAAGTCTTTAATTTCTTTATGTCTTTCCTGACCAAGATGTCATTGAGTAGAGAATTGTTCAGTTTCAATGTGTATGTGGACTTATCTGTAGTTTTTGCTGCTATTGAAGACCAGCCTTAGGTCATGATGATCTGATAGGATGCATGGTATTATTTCAATCTTCTTGTATCTGTTGAGGGTTGTTTTGTGACCAGTTATATGGTCAGTTTTGGAGAAGGTACCATGAGGTGCTGAGAAGAAGGTGTATTCTTTTGGGGGGGGTGTGTGAAATGTTCTGTAGATATCTGTTAAATCCATTTGCTTCATAACCTCTCTTAGTTTCACTGTGTCTCTGTTTAGTTTATGTTTCAATGACCTGTGTATTGGTGGTTGAAATCTCCCACTATTATTGTGTGGGGTTCAATGTGATTTTTGAGTTTTAGTAAAGCTTCTTTTATGAATTTGGGTGCTCTTGCATTTGGGGTATAGATGTTAGAATTGAGACTTTCTCTTGGTGGAGTTTCCCCTTGATAAACATGAAGTGTCCTTCATCACACTTGATAATTTTTGGTTGAAAGTCTATTTTATTGGATATTAGGATGGCAGGTCCTCCTTGTTTACTGGGACCATTTGCTTGGAAGACTTTTTTCCCATCCTTTTACTCTGAGATAGTGCCTGTCTTTGTTGTTGAGGTGTGTTTCTTACATGCAGCAAAATGCTGGATCTTGTTTGCATATCCAGTCTGTTAGCTTATGACTTTTTATAGGGGAGGTGAATCCATTAATATTGAGAGATATTAAAGAGAGATGACTGTTGGTTCCTGATGTGTTTGTTTTCGTAGGTGGCTTTATGTGCTTGTGGCTCTCTGCTTTTGACTTTGTTGTGCAATACTTAATATCTTGTCTTTCTTTGGTGCAGGTACCTTCCTTGTGTTGGAGTTTTCCTTCCAGGATCCTCTGTAGGGCTGTGTTGGTAGATAGATACTGTTTGAATTTGGTTTTGTCCTGGAATATTTTGGTTTCTCCATCTATGTCGATGGAGAGTTTTGCTGGGTGTAGTAGCCATCTTTGACTTTGTGTCCTCTTCCTTTTACTATGACAAAAGTCATGACCAGTTTCTATATTATACCCACTATAAGAAGTTCTTAGCACTTGTAGATTAATAGATGCCAACTGCCATTATTTGAATACCTGCATGTGCATGAGCACATTTTTTTTTTCTTACCTGTCTTCAGGAGGATCGGAGAGGTGGTACGGTTGGCTGTGACCACAGCGGTCAAGTTGAGGTGCTGGATGACAGCAAAGCCTATAAGGATATTTTGGTTTATGATGTTTGTTTGTTGCTCTTGTTTATCTCCAATTATACTGACCCTTGAAAGTATCTGTTTTCCTTTCTCTTAACTTCTCCATTTCATTTCTTGAGAGATGAACTATAAAACTGTCAAGTAGTAATTCATGTGGGTCACCAGATTGTGGAACTGAACCGATGTATTCTGATGACTCTGAGGAATGTGTCTAGCTGATGGGAAACTGTTCCTAGCACTAGCATTTAGAAAGCAGGGAAGCAGAATGCAGCAATTTGTGTATTATTCTTTTTTCCTCAGGCTTCTGATCTTGACAGTACATTCTATACACAGTACCTAGGACTGGCATTTCCTTTGTGAGTAGTTGCTGTGTTTGGGCAGAGGAATGGGATACTCATTCCATCACAAGTTTACCGCAAGCTCTGTGAAATTCATTTCAAGCATAACAAACAGTAACCTGGCAGGTGTCTCATCATCCTGATGTTGACAGCATCCACATGGGGAAAGAAATGAAAAACTGCTGCAGGTTCTGTTTTTAGCAGACCTGACACCATATAGTGAGAACCACGGAGGTGACACATTTACCCAGGGTCCCCGTCAGGAGGCCACAGAGCTGACAGATACACTCACAAGGAGGAGAGAAATTTTAGAAGGTGAGATGGCTATGATTAAAGTTAGTAAAGGAAGGCTTCCTTGTCAAGGTACTAGTGAGTCAGCCACAAGTTAGAACAACTGAAGTGTGGGTGTTTCTCTTCTTGACTTAGATGAGGGTGGTGTTGTTCATGCTAGGAGGCAGCTGGACCTAGGAAGACCAAAGCCCCAGTGTTCCAGGGCTGACAGATGTTATACTGAAGAAAATAATTATATTGTCAAATTGTAATTCCAGAAATTAGAAAGATTTTAGCTTTGTAATCTGTATGTAATTAAAATGTCAAGCAATTTTTTAAGCATGTCTCGTATATCAGGATTTTTTAAGACATGTATATATTTGGGTTTCAGAAAGATTTTTTAAATAGAACCTGGCAGCTTTGTGTATGGAATGTTACTGTGTTTGCATACAGCAAATGGATACGAACATTCAGTCAATCTGAAACTTTGAAAGTCAAACAAAATCTATCAGTTAATAATTGCTATTTGGCTTTGAAAAGCACCTGTAATTGAGTATGGCCATGTGCATATTCTAGCAGTCACGCAGGTCAGGGCAGAGGGGGTGGAGTCATGACTGCAGCTGATCCATGTGCTGTACAGAGCACTTAACAGAGTGCATTACTAGTGACAACGTTTGAAATCAAGTCAACTGGTATAATCTTGCACATTCAGAACAGTAGTGACTTGCTACATTAATTTCAGCTGAAGGTTTTAGAAGCATTTGTGTGATACAATAGCGAAGACATGCTATTGGGAATAAAACAGCTCCGTGTCCCCTCTGACCACTCACTGTCTATCCTCTATGTCCCCTCTGACCACTCAGTGTCTATCTCTGGATCTCAGCTGCACTTTTTTGGTTTTTCGAGACAGGGTTTCTCTGTATAGCCCTGCCTGGCTGTCCTGGAACTCACTTTGTAGACCAGGCTGGCTCAGAAATCCACCTGCCTCTGCCTCCCGAGTGCTGGAATTAAAGGTGTGTGCCACCACACCCGGCGTCTCTGCACTTTTTTTTTTTTTTTTTTTTTTGGTTTTTTCGAGACAGGGTTTCTCCGTGTAGCCTTGGCTGTTCTGGAACTCACTTTGTAGACCAGGCTGGCCTCGAACTCAGAAATCCACCTGCCTCTGCCTCCCGAGTGCTGGGATTAAAGGCGTGCGCCACCACGCCCGGCTCGTCTCTGCACTTCTTGAAGGCTTTTTTCTTTGAAATGATGGAGTGTGACATGCTTGGTTGTCAATATGCACATTGCCATTTGACTGTTTTCTTAGAAACTCTCTATCTGAGACTCTTCCTTAGGCAAATGCTTAGAAAAAGAGAAACAAAACTGACTCAATGATACCCTTTGCAATATCATTTATAATTAATATATAAATAATATGAATGACTAACAGTAGGTTAGCTAAATAAAATATTCTGCACTGATAATACAGAATTTTTATGTTTAAAAATAACCTTAAGAATTAAATGCGTATGGTATTAACGCATTTAAGTTTTTAGACGTAGGATACAAAGTTCAGTATTAGCTCCAGGCCTGCTAGCTCATGCCAGGAGGAGCTGACAGGGAGACGGAGGCAGGAGGATTACCAGGTTTGAACCAGCTTGAGCTACATAATGAGTTCCAGGCTAGCATGCACTATATATAGTATGAGACCTGTCTCAAAGGAAGGGAGGGAGAGAGGCAGGAGGGAGGGAAGAAGAGAGGAAATAAGTTAGCTGAAAATGTTTACTATGATTACATGTGAAGCAGGCCTTATCTTGTTGCGCTGGCACCTTCCTATAATGCCAACACTCTGCAGAGGCTGAGGACAGAGGACTGATAGAGGGTTGAAATCAGCTTGAGCTAAGTCCTATCAGCCTGTCTCAAAAACCAAACATATGTTAGTTACATGGCTAAGGCCAGCAACCACCAGAAGGTTTGGAATGAAAAAAAACGAAAATTAAGATTGTGTCTAACCAAATAGTAGTTTGTATTTTTTTATTAAATGGTAGAATTTTATTCTTGGAAAATATGTGTATATGATAATAACACTAATAATAATGATACAAAGTAGTCCATAGAGATGTAGAAGGATTAAACAAGATGCTATGTATGACAGGGCTTCATAAACTGTAACAGACTCCCTAAATATTAGTTTTCTGGTTCTTTTACTTTGATTTTTATTCATATCTAAAATGTAGAAGAATAAACATTTTAAGAGGTTTTATCAGTGGCGAGAATTCTTTAGTTCAAAGAAATAAATTGAGAACGGGTTAGTCATTTTCCTACATTGGTGAGAGATTTTTTTTTTTTTTTTCCGAGACAGGGTTTCTCTGTGTAGCCCTGGCTGTGTAGACCAGGCTGACCTTGAACTCAGAGATCCGCCTGCCTCTGCCTCCCGAGTGCTGGGATTAAAGGCGTGTGCCACCACACCCGGGTTTGCTGAGAGGTTTTAATGAAGGGTAAAATGTTGCTAGACTGTAAAGTAGTGAGAACTACTCTGTAATTGGCAGGAACAAAAAATGTGAACAAAAAATGTAGATAAGGGGAGAGATCATATTCTCAGTTAATATTGCTGTTGCTGCCTTTTCTTGATAGGGAAGCAGTGACAGTGCTTAACAGTATTATTAAATGGGCATGGTGAACCACAGCCATAATCCCACCAAGTGGAAGGTGAGGCAGGAGGATCGCTGTGAGCTCAAGGCCAACTGGACCATATAATGTAGTAAGTTTCAGGTCAGCCTGGGCTACACAGTAAGATCCTGCCTTGTAAGAGAAGAGAACAAAAGGGGTAGTCTTATTCATATAGTGAGCTAGCCTGTGCTCAGCATGGAAACAATTATTTATAAATGTTGTAGAGCCGTATCTCTAGTGTGTGCTATATGAGTCTTCAGTATATCGGGGATTCTTTGGAAGATACACATTAGATTGGACTGGAGAGCATGGACTTTACTGTCAGAGCTTGATTATTTAATGAACTTCATTTTAAAGAAAAGATGGCTTAGATGCATACTGTGTGTGTGTGTGTGTGTGTGTGTACATTCTCATCTTAGATCAGGCTTTGGTTGTTTTTTTGTTTGTTTTATTTTGTTTTGTTTTTGTGCTGGAGTTTAGGCCAAGGACCCAGTTTTTGCTAGACAAGTGTTATATACTGAGCGATGTCTCCAGCCCATATCTGCTAGTCTCCTTTCCAGGCTATATTCTGCCCCCTGCCCAGGGACCCTGCATAGTGAGATCTAGAATAGAGAGAGGAAGGAGGCAGAGATGTCTTTCTGGAAATGTGACTTTGCTGAGAAGCAGCTTCCATGGCCTCCACAGTCAGCCTGGCACAGCTTGTGACACATACATCTGGAATGCTTCCTTCTTTGGGAAAGTTTGACAGCTCACTTAGGTTTATAGAAGATTAATTTTAGGTACAGAGGTGCCCATATTTCCCTTAACTCTCACACCTTACATGCATGGATTCCTTGTTAATTTTTTTTTTCAGTGAATAAGCTCTGTGTAGCATTGGGCCAGAAATAGAAAACAAGGAATTGATACCTCTCTTGTAAGAGGCAAAGGAGATTGTTCAGATAAAATTTTGGAGTCTTAGAACCCCACATGTAAAATCTGTTGAAGAAAAGCTAGGTATGGGCTGGTGAGATGGCTCAGTGTGTAAGAGCACCCGACTGCTCTTCTGAAGGTCCGGAGTTCAAATCCCAGCAACCACATGGTGGCTCATAACCATCTGTAACAAGATCTGACTCCCTCTTCTGGAGTGTCTGAAGACAACTACAGTGTACTTGCATATAATAAATAAATAAATTTTTTTTAAAAAAAGAAAAGCTAGGTATAGTAGCATGCTCTTCTAATCCTACCATTCAGGAAGCTATAGCAGGAGAATCAGGACTTTGAGACTAGCCTCAACTACACAACAAGTTTGAGGCCAGCCTGAGCTATAGGAGACTTTATCTCAACCAAAATAAAACAAAAATCCAGAGAAGATATTTAAAATCTAATGGATTAGATAGATGTAAGTTCTTTAATAGATCTGTCCAAAATGAAATATTACTAGATTGTTTTAAGTAAGTAGAACAGTCATATTTTCAGGTTCAGATAAATTCATCAATCTTCTCTCCTGTGAGATTCATCTCTTCGTCTTTAGTTAGCAGTTCCTATTTGCTTGAACTGTCAGGTGAGTGAGAGCAGACTTGTCTCCTTGATACTCTGCACCCCTAAGGATTGGCAGAGAACTAGGACCCAGTATTTATTTGAGGGATGAAGACCTGGAGGGGATTATGTGTCTGTAAGTTCAAGGGTGTTCTCCCCACTCCCTTCCATGGTAAGTGTTTTGACGCATTCTAGTCCTGAGCATGAGAAGTTAAGACAAGGCCTTGTGTCCCTTGTCATCAAGGTCACCTTGGCAGATCTGAGCAGCAGTCACCTTTCAGTACAGTGTGTGGTTGCCAAATGGCTGGAGATGCCAGACTTTCTGCCACATTTCCTCATCCAGTTTGACTAAGTCCTTCTTGATAGAAGGTTCTTCCTCCTTTTCTTGGGTTTCACTAGACTTTGATGTAATTTCAGTTGCATAAAATGGAAAACTTGTAACTTAAGGTTCAAGAATTTTCGTTCCTTCAGCATCAGCCTTGATTGACAGTGTCCACTGTTTCTGTTATGTTGTGGCATTGATCTGTCTCCCCTCCAGGACATCAAACTGGCGATGGTTCTTACATTTTGTAGAATTACAGCCAAGAAACTGTAGTAGCTTATTCACTTATATTTTCCTTCCGCTTTAAACACAGTGATTTTGTTTTACATGTACAAAGAAAGGAAGGAAGGGAGGGAGGGAGGGAGGGAGGGAGGGAGNGAGNGAGNGNGNGNNNGAGNNAGNGAGNGAGNGAGAGAGAGAGAGAGAGAGAGAGAGAGAGAGAGAGAGAGAGAGAGAAAGAAAGAAAGAAAGAAAGAAAGAAAGAAAGAAAGAAAGAAAGAAAGAAAGAAAGAAAGAAAGAAAGAAAGAAAGAAAGAAATTCTTCCTGTAAGAGATAGGTAAAAGGACTGGAAAGATGACTTATCAGTTAAGAGTGTTAGTGGACTTGAGTTTAGTTCCCAGCACCCATGTGGAGCAGCTCACAACTGTCTATAACTTCAGCTCTGTAGAATTTAACACTCTCTTCTGACCTCCACAGGCATTGATACACACACACACACACATACCACAAAAATCAACAACTCCAAAACCCAAAATGCCTCTTTAAAGAGGTTATAAGCCACTTAAAGTCTTCAATCTAGTTTTGTTCCTGGAAAGTTCTTTCCTGTTCATCCTGTTCCTTTTGCTACTAACCATGTATACCCTCGCTACAGCTTGCTGTCTTAAAGTCTACCAGGATGACTGATGGTTGCACAGTATATCTGGTAGTGCTTGTGTTGGGAATTGGTTCTAATGCTTTGTCTTAATTGGGCTCCCAGAATCACGTGGGAATCTGCATGCTCAGATGCTAAAGAACGCCTGCCCCCAGTTGACTCGATTGAGAAGTTGTCATTGGCCAGTGGTTGGGCAAGATGAAAGGGGCGGGACTTTTAGTTTGCACCCATAAGGACAGAAAGAGGAGAAGTGGAGCCGCACCATAACTCAGAGGGAGGAGGGTCAGACTTAAGAGCTGCAGGAGAGAAACCATCCATGTGGAAAGGGAATGTGGTCAGGGAGGGGGCGGGGGAAGGAGGTGCCCCAGAAGGTAACGGGGTAGCAGAGATGATTTAGAGTTTAGAAGGTGTTAAGCCAGGAGTACTAAAGGGAAATGTATGCTAGCCGTGGGGAGGATTACAAATGCCCAGCCATTGACCTAGGCAAGGCATATCAAAATTAAGCCGGCATATCAAAATTAAGCTGGCATATGTGTGTTTTTCATTCTCAAATCCAGAGGGCTCTGGTGGGTGGTAGGAAGTGTGACCCGCCGGGAGCATAAAGCAGTTTAACAAATTCACTGCTACATGCTTGTTCTCGGGAAGCTGTCAGAAGTTGAGTAATGGTCTTCTGGTTGCCCCGTCAACCCTCCCGAATAGTAAGGCCGTCTGTCCCCTTTCCATTTTCTCTGCTGTAGTCTTTCATCCCAGACACTCATAATCCCTAGAAAGTACTCGGTTCTCTTTCCCGTCCAGACTTGCTCGCCTCAGCATGGTACATTCCATCCCCCTCTTTCTTCCTTGGCTTGTAGTAAACCCATCCTTCTGTCTTTTAACAGACATCACAGACTTTAGCCATTTCCTCCTAATGTAGATGAAATCACATCTGTACAGTGAGACTTTTAAAGCAGTCTTAATCTGAACGGACAGTCTAACAACAAAGATTAGGGAAAATGTAAACTAGGCTTTTGGGAAGAAAAGGAATGAGAGGTAAACTTTATGGAAGCTTTGAGTGTGCTGATTGCTTTGTTTTTTTTAGACTGTGTTGAATGGAACTCAATATTAGAATATCCAACTTACAATATTTGACTGAACAGAATTCTGTCCTCTACCTATCTCAGCAAGCTATACTCCACCCTCTGCTTTTGGTTACTGTATATCCCAGTAGATACGGGAACTGAAATGTACCATTTTCTCCTCTTGCTTGACTCATTTTACGTAAATAGCAAAATTCCCCATGACCTAGTCTGGTAAAATAGAAAATGCATTATTATATTTTGAGAACAAGCTTTATAAGTAGTGAGGTATTCTTTGGCCACTGGCCTGGTTATAGCATAGTCTGGGAACTGGATATACCATATCGGGAAGAGGAAAGAGGATCATGAACAGAGGGTTGAGAGGTAAATTTTCAAGTCACTGATATCAAAATCATCCCCATAGTTAATAAAATACACTGGCTGCATCCAAGGGTTAAACTTAACATAATTCAGCGATAGTTTAAGAGGGTTGTATTCAGCTGTTACAGATTCGAAAGTACACCAATACTATAATACACTTTCTGATAAATAATACTTTGGGGGTTAAATGCTAATGTGATAATTCCAGATCAAATACCCTATATTCTGATACTTCTCTATAGTGTTCAATAGGAAAATTCAGGAGCAATCAGGACTTGAAAAAATTATTCACTTATAAAATGTTTTATTATGTGATGATAATATTTAAATCAGTGTACAGCCCTTGGATGTGTGTGCGAACGTGTGTGTGTGTGTGTGTGTGTGTGTGTGTGTGTGTGTGTGTGTACATACGTACACCTGGTGATCATTAATCTATGAACAGAAATAGAAGAAAAGGCGTGAGGAGCAAGTAATCTATTAAATACAATTCTGAGTATATGAGAGAAAGGATTACAAGGGTAAACTGAGCTGATTGGTGTCACTTTTGCCAATTTAATCAAATAATGGAGAGAGTTCATTTTTCATGAGCTGTGTCATGTGGTTGAGCTTGAACTTGAAAAAGATGACACTGTTGTGGCATATAGGCTAGACTGGAATGGAAAAAGTTCTTGCTTACATCAGCCTGCTGGAGTGCTGGTGAGGTTCTGAGCTACTGGAGACTAACTGGGGAAGAGAGAATAATACAAGAAGTGTCATGCAGATGGGATCCTGCCTGAATATAATCTTAGACCTCCAAAAATAAGGACATAAAGGTGGCTCTCAGGCCCCAGCTTAGCCATTTGGAAAAATATCATTACAGATTGCATGGGAGAATTTGGAAGAAGGAAAGGGAAGAGTAAATGATGTGTTTATAATTCCCAAAAATATTTCTTAAAAGAAGATTCCCTAAATGAAAATGTAAAATGATAAACTTAGAGAAGAAAACCCTGTGAGTAGTAGGATGGCCGTTGGTAGTGACCCAGGCTTGGAATCCCAGCAGTTGGGAGGTAGTGGGCAGGAAGAGCTCAAGTTCACTCTACCATAGCAGCTTGTGTTTATTAGTTCATTTAAAAAATACTACAGTACTTGTTTTTAACTGCTAAGACAACATGGCCCAGTGTCTGTTCTTCATCCTCTCCTGGCTGTCTTAGCCCTGAAGATACAGGACTCTGCAAACTCACCTGCTTAGTCTGGGACATGGGTCTTCATACAGACATCACAGCAAACCAGAGCCGGCCGAGAGCAGGGCTCAAGTAGAATGTGGCTTCAGTTGCTTCCCCTTTACAACATTTGTTAGCTCTTTTCGAGTATCTCTCTCATACCTGAGCACAGGTATTTAGTAAAATAAAAAGAAGTGTTAGCATATTCCTTATTTGCAAGAGATTTTTATCCTTTCAAGATATGCTTTAATAGATGATAGGGCATATTGAATGTGCTGTAGCCCTTTAAACAGAATAACGAAGATACTTAATGAACACAAATAATAAAGTCTGGGAAAGAAATGAGAGTGTAGTGTTGCTAAGATAGAACAGGAGGAGACAAATGGTAGTGTCCTAGCACATGTGTCTCATGTAATCACCACCTGAGAAAGGAGCCATCTTTGAAACAAGAGTGATGGCTTCATAGACAGAATGTTTGAGTAAGACTTAGAAGAACTAAAGTTTGAATAAGTAGAGAGGTAAGAATCCTGCTCAATTTAGAATGGAGCCATGTTTTCTCAAGAAGGTAATTATTTAATTAAAGATAGTCTTCAGTGGCACCTATTAAACAGCCCAAGATAATACAACCACAACAAGCCTGCAGCCACAGTGCTAGGAGCATGCTTAGCAAGTTGTTTCCTTCCATGGTGCCCACACTTCATTCTCTCTCTCTCTCTCTCTCTCTCTCTCTCTCTCTCTCTCTCTCTCTCTCGTGTGTGTGTGTGTGTGTGTGTGTGTGTGTGTGTGTGTGTACGCGTGCGCCCTTTGGAGCATTAGAAAAGAGTGTTCATTTTACAGATGAAGGGCCATCTCACTGTCATTGAGTAGCACTCACCTTACCTAGGTTTTGTTTGGGGAAAAACAGAAACAGATGTTTCCCTTCTGACACGGAAAGCCCCACTGAGTAACGGCAGGNGGGGCTTTTGACTAGTATATCCAGATCTAGGTAACGCCTAAGCTGGTAGAAAGAATTGGGGAATTTCCTTTTCTAAATTTGAAAGATAAGTCCGCTCTATAAACTTTCTTTTCTAACTGGTCCTTACTGAGTACCTTAAACTTTTTGGAGATGACTCCATAGAGGTACATCTTATTTAATGCAATTTGCATAGTGCATAGTAAGGTGCTTAGCCATACAGCAAGGCCAGTGTGCTAAAAACGACTCTAAAGTCAGGAATAAAATATAAGATCATAATTTTATGCATATAAGTTCAGGGGAGCCTTTATGATTAAGATGGCTTTTGAAATACTGTTATGAATGAATTCTTCTCACTCACTCTTTGGAAACGGTGCTACTTAGCTAATATGTTACCATGTGAGGGATGTCCACACAATATTCTTTTGCTTGATTTTAAGACTATATCTTGCTGTGTAGCCAGTATAGCTTTGAGCTTGCAACTCTCCTGCCTCAGCCTCCTGATGGGATCGTGGGGATGCTCTATCACACGTAGCTATTCTTTTGGTTTTGACTTGTACATCTTTGTAAACTGCTCTGATTCAGCTTTGTGGTATTGGTACACCTTCAGCATATTTCTGTTGTCTTCCTCACCTCCATCAATGACACTGGCATCCCCTCTCATTCCTCAGTTCTAGTTCCTAGTATTTCTCACCATTAACATATACTTCTATCCCAACTTGTGGTGTGAAGGAGAGTCAGTATATCATTCATCTTGTAGTCTCCCTCAGATACTTACCCATTGACTATTCTGTAGATATTCTTGGATTGATTATCCAAGATTTTTTTTTACTAGTTCCTACCTTTGTTGCTAGATTGTAATTAACCTTATCATTATACCACATAAACACACTTCTCGGCCTCTTTGGTATG
The DNA here is from genome assembly GCF_900095145.1 of Mus pahari. NCBI lineage: Eukaryota > Metazoa > Chordata > Mammalia > Rodentia > Muridae > Mus > Mus pahari. Next base: position 25,300,578 of record NC_034606.1, read on the forward strand.
GACTTTTACATTGTTATACATGCTAACCAAAAACAGTTAAGGGTATTGGTTAGATGTTCTGATGTGTTTCCTAGTGGTGCATAGGAGAAGTGTCTGGATCCACCCTGCAGAGCTGGCTGAGGTACAGGTAGGAAGAACCTTGCATACACCTTTACTTCACACAGTAGACCTGCTTCGAAGAAAAGTCATTCTCCGTTCCAGTCACAAATCTCAGGGCCCACGTGTCGTCATATCTACTGACCCAAAAATTACACTTACAGTAAATGATAATTGGTCAGAGCTTAACTTCCCATTTAAGAGTGGGGAAAGGGAGTTTAGCTGTTTGTCTTTGAAAAAGTATAATATGAAAAATAATCTTGAACATTTATACCCCTTTTCCTCCCTAAATGTTTATTCTCTACCTTGTGCTTTCCCTTTGAGGGCACCAAAAGCAGACGGAGCCATGGCATTGAAGAAGACATCCTCTTGATCCTTAGGTTACCCCGGTCCCTTAGTACAGTCAGATCCTCATGTGCTATATAAGGATTAACCATTCCCAGGGTCGCTGCACTGCCCATACCTTGGTATGCCTAAGCTTTTCTTTGGGTGTTTTAGTAAATACCCATTTCTATAGGGTAATGCCACTCAAATGTATTGTCTTAATAGGAGAGCTCACACAAAACCCTCAGTCTTCTTCCATCTCCAGACTGTGCAGTATACATGTAACATGGAGCCTGAATGGTTTATGTTTGACTTACACAGTGATAGGGTTGATTATTTCTGAATACATACAGATAAGTGCCACCTCTCCACTTGAAACATTTTCTATTGTACAAATTTCTTTTTGTCTTTCCCTGTAGACATCCATGTTTACCATTCTTTATATCTATACTATTCTGAATGTCAGCTTATAGCAGAAAATTTGAAGGTAGAGTAAAGGACTGCTTTGAGAACTTTACAAAGAAGCAGTTTACATTGAACAAAAAATATTATTTGTAGAATAAGGAAATGTTTAGAATATTATAATTTTAAGCCAGTATCATCTAACTGTTCTTCCTATTTAATTATTGCCAGGATGAATTGTGTCTTATACCAAGATAAATATGAGATTGGAAGCCAGAATTAGGGAACCGTGTCTGGGTTTAGAGTACCAAAGGCCAATAGTAGGCCATTCCCATCAGCCAAAGTAAACACAAGGTGGAAGTCAAGAGAAGTTACAGGTCAGAGCAAGGGACACAACCTAGGGAGCACTAGGAACATTAAGGGCTCAGGGAAGCAGGGAAACCTGGAGCCCCAGCCTCCAGGACTGAGAGATGCATGGGGGTTAGAGATGAGGTCACACTGTAAGGAAGGAAGCAGAAAGTAAGCAAGAAGGCTGCATTGTGGAGGCTCAGTGTCCTTAGGAGATAATGGATTAGTTGGGAGTCAGAACAAGACACGGCACAACAGACAGGATGCAGATTAACCCCCTTTGCTTTTCTTGGGATTTTTATTTAATTAATAGACTCTTTTTTTTTTTTTTTTAAGAGTATCACTAGAGTTATAGAACCAAGCAGACAGTGTAGGTTTACATTTCCTACACTCAAGCACTAGTTCCCCTGTTTTTAAGGAGATCATTGAGAGTGCATAACAGTATATGAGCTATTGCTACTAACATTCATTTCCACTCGGACTTAGTCTGCTGTGCGTTTTGATATGTGTGATGAATTTTATGTTCTCTAAAATTCACCCTTTTAACGTTATTTAGTCTACTGCTTGGTGGCATTAAGTATGTTCACATTGTGCAGTTGTCACCACCAAGGCTGGGACTTTCTCAGCATCCCAAACAGAAATCTGATACTGGTTAAATAGTAATTCTTCACCTCCTCCTCATTGGCTTCCACTGAACTACTTCCTGCCTGGATGTATATGACTAGTCTCTGTATGTATACAAGGGCGTGCTCCACACTGGCTTGAATGTTTTCATCCACCACCTATATCACAAGTTCGTGCATTACCAAGGCTAGGTAGTTTTTCAGTTTGTACCACATTTTTTCAAGCATTCATCTGGTGGATCTTTGAGTTTCTACTTTTCAGTTATCATGTGAATCATCAGTCATGACTATTGGGCTATACCTGTCTGAATTCATTCTTCAATTCTTCTGTGTATGTGTCCAGAACTAGAATTGTTGAGTAAGGTAGCTTTGACAACTGCATTATGTATAGTATCATAAAGAATGTCTCCACTCTCGTTAAAACTCACTCTTGACCTATTTCTCTTTCTCTCACATACTCCTCTGCTTAGCTTTAAGTATATTTTTTGTTGTAGATAGCTAATTATTTTATATTCCTCTAACCCAAAACTTTCAGGTAGAGATGAGTTAACCAGTCCAGTGGTCAAGTGAGTCAGAAGGTCATTATTTTATAAATTACTGCTAGTCCTCAGGGCCTTGAGATTTTGAAAGTTACATGCACATTACTACAGGTAACTACACATTTAGAAAGTTTGAGTTTCAAGTAAAATGTTTTGCAGGCTTAAAGTGTGATACATTCCTTTTCATCCACATGTTCTTTTAAGCACCTGTGCTATATGCCAAGGCCCAGCCTAGATAACTTCATAGGAATTAGAGTCCACTCAAGTGAGCTTTGGGAGTTTCTACCTTTTCTGTCACCTAAGTACTTTTGATGGCAGTTCCTTTGAGTCATGGATGTCAGAAGATCCTGCTTACTACCCTTGCAAAGCTTCTTCCAAATATTGAACTGCCACAAATAACTGACATCCTGCTTGTCTAAAGATGAATAGTTTCCTTGGAACATGACTCTTCGGGGAGGCTGCGTGTGTGATTGTTGCTGTGTCCAGTCCTGTCATCACAGCTGTGCCAGCCCCTTTGGCTGGTCTACACACTTGTCGTACATGGCTGCGTTTCTCTCTCCTCTCGGGTGCTGGCCAGGTCTTTTTCACTTCATTGTCTTCGCAGTAGTGGTGACCAGTGTGTACAGAACACTGCACTAGGAAGGGAGATACAGAACACTCGTCCTGCGTCTTGGGTATTGTGACCTTTAGAGCAGGGGTCTCCATGCTCTCCATTGTTCACTGCATATTAATTGTATTTTGTTGGTTTGTCTGTATATATGCTGCCCGTAATTTCAGCATTTACATTGGTAATGAAACCTAACTTTTTCTTTCCTAGATAAAAGTTAATTATAAAAAGTAGTTGCATGGTTTTGTGTATATTCTAAGGTGTGTACAATGAACCTTAAATACCTCTGCTGGGAAAGTTAACATTCTTTTTCCTGAGTAAAATCTAGAGATGGTGCTAGGAATTCCAGTGATGAGTAGATTTAGTTAAGGAGATGCTCTAGCATCTGTCTCTCCATCTTCCCAACTCATTTGCTACCCAAGCACAACAGTCCTATGTGTTTGGAATCGAAATAGTATATTCTGAAAATAGGGGTTTTTAAAGAACACTCTGTAGATTTTTAGTTTTGCAAGATGAATAGTCCTAGAGAAATGTGTTTATAATAATGTGAATGTATTTAATACCAATTGTGTCAGCTTTCTGATTCTATAACACAGTATCTGAGACAATCAACCTTTAATAAGTTTATTTTGGTTCTTGGTTTCAGAGGCCTTAGTCCATGGTCACTTGACACTCTATTGTTGAAGGATTTTCCCTGTCCAATCATATTAGGGCAGTGGGAGGCCTGTGGTTGGACAGGAAAAGGGAGGCGGAGCTAGGAGTTGGGGCGACAGAGAGGTGGCAGGAGGAGGAGGAGAAGCCAACATTGAGGCAGATGGTCAGGAAGAAGATCCTGATCCCGTGTGGTTTTAAACAGCAACAAGTAGCTAAGATTTTTCACAAGGAAAATCTTAATAAAATAATTGGGGTAAAGCTTTTATCGTTATCAATTGGCTCTGAAATTATTGTATTGGCATCTTGTAAATTGTGATCTTATTGTTATATAAATCTGATTGGATAATTAAGCTTTAAGAGTGATGTTTCTACCGGATAATTAGGTGTTGAGATGGCTTTTCATAGGATGTGTGGGGTGTTGCATGGAAGTGAGAGGAACTTTTGGGGGGCATCTGAGAGATGGCCCAGCGGGAGCCCTGTGGCCCCGTGGGGCGAAGAGTTGGCTGCCAAGAGACTGAGCGAGTGAGATCACCTGACATGGGGGTTAGCCCCAGAGAGTTGGCAGCGGCAGGCAGGAGCGCAGGAGTGCAGGAGCTTAGCCTAGCCGGGCAGAGACTTGGTCTGTTCATTTTATAACATTTCCCCCCCGCAACAATCTATTACTTTAGGCCAATGGTAACACAGTATCCTATGACTGAATCACATAGAAGGGGAGGCAGATTTACACATGGCAGCCAGGGAGCAAAGAGATAGATGGGAATGGGCTCAGATCCCCTTTAAGGGTACTCTCCTAGCCCCCAGGTGACTTAGCTTTCTTCTACTAGATTCCACACTATAAACGTTAGTCCTCGCTGCAGCATCACACACTAGGCAAGCTTTTGTGTTATTGGCCTGTGAGGGACACTCAGAATTGGAACTGTAGCACTAATGAATGAAGGCTAAGATGGATTGCTAGTGGCTCTCCTGTCTTGCTGCCAGCCTGCTGCCCTGTCTAGTGTAGGGAGTAAACTTTTCTTTCTGTTGCAAAAACAATAAGGGCATCAAGGTGATGAATGTTATGTCATGTGGAATTTTTTTTCTTCTGACATAAAGACAATCAGATCTTATCTACTCTTTGCCTGTAACTAATTTATTTTAAAACCTGAGTAACCAACCACATAACCAGACTGTCACTGTCTGTCATCCTGTGTAAAGATTCCATGTGGTGTCTGTCCTTCAAATTTCCTACTGTTTTGCTAAGTCCTTTAGGCACTTTAGTCTGATACACCTCCACTACCAGAGAAATGGAGTTTTGACTTGTAACACAAACCAAGTGAAAACTAGGACTAGCAGTCTCTGGAGCTCCTTCAGTGGTACAGACTTGAAGAGGAGCCTTTAATGATGCCCTGCCTGCCTTGTTGCTGTCTGGGATCCAGGAAGGCAGGTAGACAGCAGACAGAAGAACAGCCTGAATTGCGTTTGGTATTTCCCATGTTCCAATGCCTGGATGTAAATGAGAGATGAGCATTTCAACTTGGATGATCTGGCTGGGCTCCTAAGCCGAATGGCTGCGCATATACCATAAACACTGTGAAGAAGCAACCATGGAAACACTTGTTTTCTTGTTGAGCTAAATTTACTCTGGGTTGAATATTAACACAGCTCCTGGCAGGACTTTAAAAGCAAAAATAGCTTAAGCGTGATTCATTCTGAGTCACTGCTGGTGCTGAGCTGCCTGGTGCTTGACATTGAACAAGTTGGCAGCCTGCGTTGCTACATTTTTTCTAGGAACTCTGAACACATTTCATTCTTGTGAATTTGCTTGTGCAATGATATTAAATAGAGTAATATGTTTACTTTGTTTCTAAGTCAAATGAATTTGAGAATGGCGAAACTAAAGTATTTTTCTTGGGCTTTCTGGAAAAGCAAGCTTCTCAGAATTCTGTGGTTACTCTAACAGTTTATTTTATAGGAGATTAGTAAAATATGGAAAATTTAGTTTAGACACTGGGCCTTCTGGAAGTTTTGTTAAACAGTCTAGTAGTACTAGTAAGCAGGATTCATTAATCTTCTGTCATTGCCAGACAAGGTGACTGTGCCATTCACAAAGGTCTTTCCCTTTCTTACAGGGAGGAGGCAGGCAGGCGATCCTGCAGCCTGCTGTACACTCACTGGGTGGCTAACTGAGGAAATGCTTTTCTTAGTTGAGATTATATAATGGGAAGTTCATGGGTTTTGAAAGGCAGACCAGACCCACCCAGGGGATCTCTGTCGGCTCTTTAAAGGCCTCCCTCACATGGCTTTCCCTGAGTCAACCCAAGTGGCTGCTAAATTGTGAGTAGCCTGTTGGATGACTGTGGGAAAACCTAGGACAGAGCAGCTCGTCTCGTCCATGATCAGCTAGGGCCGAGTCTAGAACGCTATATGAGAATGGTTTTCCCTTGATGTTGCAATTTCTATTTTAACATGTTTTTGTTTAGCTTTTGGAGTTGCCTAACAGTATAATTTCAACTGAGGTTTAGTTTCAGCTCTTCCAATTTTTTTTTTCTAATTTAAAGACACTATCATTTTGTCTTAGAATTTCAATGACTTGTATTTTAAAAAAAATGGTTTTCCTGTGACAGTCTTAAAACCAAAAGGAGCCTAGCCTAATTTTTGATAGTATTTTGAAATTATTTTACCATAAAATCATACATTAGAAGAAGCAACTCTGGTAGAGAATTTCAACATAGTTGCATAAATTGTGTTTCATATTACAACTTGTTCTCTGCTTAACTTCACTGAAATCAATAAAAGAACCCTTTCAGAAGGATCTGGTGAGTTAGCTTTGGTTTTTTTTTTAAAGAACTTACTCATAGTGTATCCTGTGTTGCTAGGTTTTCAAAGTCACCCATCTCAACCACACCCAAAGCCCTTCCAGAGCCTTGAGGTCTCTTTACTCAGATGTCTTCCCAGGAAAGATTGGGCATCTCTGTGAATTCCAGGAGATGTGTGAGGACTGTGTGAGAGCTAATGCTTGGCGATGTGAGCTGCTGCTGAGTCTTGGCTACAATACACAGTTCCTTATTCTACAGTCAGAGATCGCTTACAGCCTGCTTTCGGACTCCGGCCTTGTGGCTGCTGGGAATATCCCTGAGGTGTTTTGTCTCAAAAGGATCCATGCCTTGGAGCTAGAGAAGGGAGTATCTGCTTTTACCATAGGGTTCTCCTGGCCCATGGTTGTGCATATTCTGCTGATTGATGTGTTTTGGAGGCAGGTGAATTTTTGGCATGTCCTTAAAGTAAGTACAACAGGGTTTAGGTAAATCAGCCCTTTCAGATTGTACACTAAAAGGGTTATTAGCCTAGTTAGTTGAGTCTTAGCATAACCCCATAACCCCGTAGTACTCTGTTACTGCAGATCAGACACATACCTCTCCCTCGCCCTCTCCCTCTGCCCCCAACTAACTACCCACCGTGTGTGTGTGTGTGTGTGTGTGTGTGTGTGTGTGTGTGTGTGTGTGTAGAAAAGGTCTTAGGTGTAAGAGTTCAGGCAAGATCTCTATAAGAAAGAACTTGTACACTCATTAAATCTGGGTTTTACAGACTGGGTAACTGTTAAATTTATTTGGTCAGTGCAGTTTCATTTTTCTGCTTCTGTTCATTTGTGTAGTAGTCATTTATTGAACCCTACTATGCCAGAAATTAGGATATTCTTTAAAAGTCGGTGTATTAACTTAGAAGGCAGTCAAGCAAATTATTAAATTATCTATGTTTTAAAGGGCTGGTGACAACCATGTCATAATTTTGTCCTAGTAACTATTTTCAAATGTTTCTAATTCCCCCCCCCCCCAAAAAAAAGAACTATGCAGGCATATAGTAACTTTTTGGATAGGATTTTAGATTCTACAATGTGAGATGACTAAGTCAATCTAATTGACATGCTTAGCACTTCATCTACTTTCTAATAGTGAAAACATCCAAAATCTACTTATAAACTTTGATTATGCTTCCTCATCCCATTCTACCATCACTCTTTGACAACCGCACACACTTTTGGTAAATTGTAGTCTTGACTACCATGAAGTCAGCTTTTTTAGATCTTACACAGAAGTGAACCTGCTCTTTTTATCTTTCAGTACTGATTTAAATGTCCTCCAGGCTCATCCATGTTGCTGTAGATAGCAGGCCTGCCCCCCCCCCGTGTGTGTATGTGTGTGCATGCGTGTGACAGAGAGAGAGAGAGAGAGAGAGAGAGAGAGAGAGAGAGAGAGAGAGAGAGAGAGCACATATATTGGAAGATACATAGATAGCTTGATATGCTGGCTATTGCAGGTAATGTTGTATTGGACTGGGAGAACAGCTGACCCTGATTTTTACACTTAGAGATGAGATTGCTGGATCATATATGGTAGTTCTACCTTTGGGCCTGTTTTATTCTTTTAGGAAGCTCCATACTGGCTTCTGTAATGACTATACATGTTCTCACTCCTATGAACAGTGTACAAGAGTATCCTTTGCCCCCCATGCTCACGAATCCTGACTACTTTTTCCCTTTGATAGTGACTGCTTTAAGTGGAGCAATGTGATATCCTCTTGTGATTTGCATTTGCGTTTCTGTCGTGGTGCTTTCATGTATTTCTTGCTTATTCCTGTATCTTACGAGAAACACTGGTTTGAGTCTTTTGTCCATTTGTTATTGAAGGTAAAAACCTTCATTATAAATGTTTCAATTGGTGAAGTGTATTTGCACCATTTCTCTCTGTGTTGCTGGCGTCTTGCCTACATGTCTTTGTGAACTACTTGAGTGTCTGATACACACAACATTCAGAAGAGAGTTTCTCCAGAAGACTGGGAGCCTCTGAACCGAGGTACAGATGGCTGTGAGCTGCCATGTTGGTTCAGGAACTCAAATGTGGCTCCTCTGGAAGAACGGCTAGCACTCTTCACCACTGAGCCGTCTCTGCGGGCCCATGCCATGTTTACATAGTTAATGCAAAACTGCTGTGACTAGGGACACACAGACTTTACTCCTACCCCAGCCCTTACTGACTGCCACCCCAACCCCATTATAAAAAGTAATTATTTTTAATATTGAAATTACTTTAAAAATACTTTTTAGCATAAGCTATTGTTCAGCTTAATGAGCTTTCTTGTTCTTCCAGGCAAAGGGCATAGCCATTTACCTTTCTTATACCCCAGTCCCTTCTACTGTCTAGCCTTCCTCTAGCACCCTTCTTTCTTAGTTTCCCTTGTAAGTCTCTCTTTTTCTTCTGTAACTCTAGTGACCACTGTACCATCATACAAGATTGACTTCCTGGTTTTCATAAATGAGTCATGAGGTGGTATTTGTCTTTCTGTGTCCTTGTTTCATTCAGCCTACTAAAGATCTACCCACATTGTGCAAATGACAGGGTTTTATTTGTTACACGGTTAAAAACTATTCCACTGTTGTTTCCTGGTACTAAGAACTAAACCCAGGGCTTTACCCATGTACTGTAAGTGTTCTCCACTATGCCCTCAGCCTCCCTTTTACAGTTTTATTTTATTTTTTCATTTTATTTACTTACTTAATTACTTTCAGATAGGGTCTCTGTACATGATTCCTGGCTGTCCTGGAATTCACGATGTATGTAGACCAGGCTGGTCTTGAACTCACAGAGTTCTGCCTGCCTCTGTCTCCCTGGTGCTGGGATTAAAGGCAAGTAAAACAGGGTGGCTCCATCCAGAGAGGTAGTGTGGTTTACCTCACAGACAGCATGTCTTTAACAGGCTGTATCTGTTGATCCTGTGGTGAGTCTGAGAATTTGACTTACATTTTTCCTCCAGACCTGAAGTCAGGTTTTATTCCACATTGGGCTTTGTCACTTGAAAAGGCTCAGGGGCCGGTTTCAGGATGCAAATTAGCCGAAAGAAATGTTTGCTTCCATGAACAGCAATAGTCCTCTGTCCACTGTTACATTATTTTAAGTTCTCTAAGAACTTCTTTCCATCCTGAGTCTCTCACCTCCAACCTAGCCGTTCTGGTAGTCAGCACCACTGACCAGCTATTGAGATCCTGCCTTAGCCTGGCTCAGTGTCAGCTGTCAGGATTCCTGAGAGCTACAGAAGAGGTGGGGAAGGGAACGCCAGTGCTGAGAAGGACAAGGCACCCCTAGGGCAGTTGGTCCCCAGCCACAGGTTACTGGCTCACCTGTGAGAGTATGTTTGTTTTATTTAGCAAGGGATTCACTTTTCATTTCTCAGCTTGATTTCCAAGAAAAATTTTACATGGTAGCAAGTTAAACTTATTTGCCGGGCAAAACTGTCTCCAAAGACATTTTCTTTCTTGATAGAGAGTATTAGGGAGTGTAGTGTAGCTTTGGACAATTGTAGACAGATCATCATAGTGCTTGATGGGGTGTAAAATAACACACTTTATCTGAAGGCGTTTCCAGATTATTACTGGCTTTTTTATTTTTCAAGTAATAATTTCCAAAAGATGAGTTTTGATAGACTTTTCATTAACTGCTATATCCTGTGGTTTTGGCGTTGTCTCTATATAGCATGCCCAAGTATATTTGGGCTCCATTCACTTTTTATATCTACAAATAAATGAATAATTCAGAATCCAGAATTTTGTCCTGGGTTTTTGTCTTGGCATGTTAAGTTGACCTGCTAGAAACTGAGATACTGCACTCTGGAGACACCATGTTTCTGCCCAAAGGCCTCCTGTGAAGAGAGCTCAGACTTTGTGATCCAGTTGTTCTGTGCATTTACTTTCAAATCTACCCAGTCCTGGAGCTTTAAAAGAACTTTTTCAAAATCCACCAGAAAAGGAAGGTCAGTGGCTGTGGAGAGTGTGTAACTAAAGGTGGGGACACTGTGGCAGAGCACAGAAGGCCGAGTGCCGCAGGTGCTTTCCTGCACTGTGTCCCCACCCCCAGATAGATAGCCCAGGTCAGCTGAGATGTCAGTGTGGGAACTGAGAGGCCAGGCTGGGCTCTGAAGACCACCCTTGCTTCACACTTAGTTCGGTGAAGAAAGGACTGTGTTTGTCCAGAGGTTTGTGAGCACATTTTTAAAATGAAGAAGGTGGGGACAAGGCTGGGAGAGAAATGGGGAAGCAGAGATTTGGGGAGTGAGTTTGGAAGAGGAAGGAGGAATTTCTTCCTCCTCAACAGTCTGGCTGTTGTTTGTTCTCTCTTAGCTTCTTCTTCCTCTCTTCACTGCTCTCAGGCCTGCTCCCTCCTCCTCATCTCTGTTCCCTTCCTAACCCTACCCCGCCTCTGTCACGGCTTCCTTTAGTGACCCCACTCCATCTACAGAGGGCTGTACCAGAGAGTGCCACACAGCCATGTTCTGTAGAGGGTGGAGTAACTGAGGATACTTCCAACAGCCTAGCATGACTTTTAAGTTCCCTTCAAGTTAGAGTGAACCCCGCTGATTTGACATGTCCATTCTTAAAATGAGGTGAGAGTGGATTAGTCTAGAGATCTGAGTCACAAACTGGAAGCAGTCTCCAGATATGTGAGAAAAGACCTGCCAGTTCATTGCCAATGTGGCAGAGGGACTTGACTAAGCTGTGCTGTGCTGGCTGTGCTCTGCTCTGCTCTGCTCTGCTCTGCTCTGCTCTGCTCTGCTCTGCTCTGCTCTGCTCTGCTCTGCTCTGCTCTGCTCTGCTGGCTGTGCTGTGCTGTGCTTTGAGATAGGGTTTTGATATCTATCCTAGGCTGCCCTTAAATCCATGACAATTCTCTGCTTCCACATAGTGCCAAGATGACTGGTATGTACCAGATACCACTATGTCTGCTGTGGTAGACATTTGATAGAAGTGTATTTGTGTTGCTTCCTCAGACATGAGTGTGGACATGTTCCCCAGTCTATAGTCATGGAACCTGTCACTCAGAGAGGTAGTCACATAGTCACACAGCAGGTAGAAGAGGCGCAGAGCTAGTTTCCAGCAGCTCACCCAGTCCAGAGCCACCAGGTTGCCCACAGACATCTGTTCACACCACTTTCTCCTTAGAGCTGGGACCACTTGGATTAGTGTCCTTGTCTGTGCCGCATGCAGCTCAGCTCCTCAGTTCAGACAGATCACTATGTGCACAGATGCACTCCGAGTAATGTTAAGACTCTAGAAGCCTCTGCTTTGCTCCCAAACCCTTTGATGTTTTCAAATCCAATTAAACTTTAATCAGATCTTTCTTGAATTACTTTTGTGGCTATATGATGTCTATTATAAAAAATTCATTTAAGAAAAGAAGGAAAAAAGATGCCTGTAATCCCCATACTTAAAAATATCAATGTTAACTTGTTGTGTATTTCCTTAGTCTGTTTCTAGGAAGTGTGTGTTTGGAAAGTTGGTATCAACATAGTGTCTTATTCATTTGGTGGTCATTTATGGTAACAATTGGTGTCATCAGCTTCTTTAAGTTATTTTGATAGTTTTAGAACAATATCTTGTTTTATGCATTAAATCTTAAGTATCAAACATTGCAAAATTTTAGATCATTTCTTTGTTGTCTTATGTATTGTTAAAATTAAATAAATCAATAATATTTTTAGATTTTTTTCTAAAAATTATTTCAAAGCTTGACATAAGTAATTGGTACTTTACATTGGTAAAATTTTATTCCTTTTGCAAGTTTTTTATCAAACATTTATATACTCAAACAGTTGACATTTATGATATCCTTTCAGTGCAATTACTGAGAATAAAACTAAGGAAAGCTCCTACCTTGGCAGTGCTTACAGTTCAGTGCAGGTAATGTGTAACAGGTACTGAAGTAAAGCGGCAAGCACTGTACTGAGAAGACACAAAGGGTACATGATGGAGTTTGGAGCAACGAATGCAGGGAGAACTTCCTGGAAGCATTGACATGTGAGCTGGGCCTCAAAGCCTGGATAGGATTTCATGGGAGAAAGCTAGAAAGGGCATCTGAGGCTAAGGAAATGGTCTATATAGTCAGCCAAAGAGAGCTGAGAGCATCTGTTAACTTTGTCAGTCATGGGGCACATCTGAGGGAGCAACAGACCAGTTGTGGCAGGTGACCTCCAGCATGATTACCAGTCAGTGTGTACCTGGCTCTATGCTAAACTCCTTCTCTTATATAACCTTTGAGGTCACCTAACAGTCTTTTGAGCTGTTCACATTTCCACTCACAGCTGGAGACAGAAGCTCAGGAGCATAAGTCACAAGCTTATGTGAGGCAGGACCAAAACTCACACCTAGATCTGAAGCCCATGCTTGCTTTGCTCCCATATTTCTGTTCCTTGATGAATGCTATTATTTAACTAGTTTGAGCCTCATATCTTACCCTGCACTAAAGTCAACTGCAGATAGATCAAAGCTGTTAATATACAAATGCTAAGACTGTTATAGGGGAAAGTGGGGAAAACACTTGAAGATACAGGAATGAGCAAGGACTTTCTGAGTGGGGCTTCAGTTGCTCAGGAAATAAAGCCAGCAATGGAAAGTAAAAAACTTCTCCACAGCAAAAGAAACAGTTGATCAAGAGACATCCTACTGAACGGGAGAAAACTTTTGTTAGCTATCCATCTTATAGAAGATTAAAAGCTAGAATATTTCAGAAGTCAAAAACAAACAAACAAACAAGAAACCCATCAGCCCAATCAACAAACGGGCTAATGAATTAGCAAACAGCTCTCAGGAGGAATGTCCACTAAACATGAAAAGGGAAAACATAGTCTACTTGACTGGCTTCCAGTCAGAATGGTAATCATTAAGAAAACAATTAACAAATGATGGCAAAGGGACAAAGAGGACCCTTATTTGCTACAGGTAGGAATGTGAACTTGTCCAGCCACTGTAGAAGTGAGTATGGTGGTTTCTCAACATTAACCATGGTCCTATGGTTCAGCTATATCACTCCAGCATGGTTACTCAAAGGGCTCCTACTTTTTTCAAAATCAAACCTGGAATAGCACAATGCTTTTCATCAGGTAAAGAAGCACATTTTGATCATTTGGTGCTGGACTACAGCTCAGTGACAGAACACTTGTCTAGCATGGGTTGGGTTCAGTCCCCAACACTGTGAGTTGTGGGTGTGTAGAGAGGGAGGGAGAGATAATAGTTGAATAGTTAACCTCTTTCCTAATGGATTTTCTTATGTATGCATTCTACCAATAGTGAGAATTAGAATGTAGAGAGGGTCTGACAGGACAGAAGGAATGAAAACAAGTCAGCTTTGGTTTGAAGCAGTCTGTGTTTGAGGACCCCACAGAAGCACTTCTCTTTGAAGATGTGTTATTCAAAGCTAGGGGTGCTAGAAGAATTTCAGGGTGCCAGTGGCCCCAACCCTCTGCTCTAGATAAAGTAGAGCATCTCCTCAGACTAGTCCAGGGTTTTCTCTTTAGTTCTCCTTTCTCTGTCTGGACACTTCTGGTTTAAAAAGCCTGGATCAAAACTATCAGGCACCTCCTTTCTGTTGTAGTTAGTTATAGATCTTAAGTTGCTGAAGCATTCTATTGTTTGATTACCCTTGGTGATCAAAATTAAAATAGATTGGTATATAAGCTCAGTAGATGACCACTTGCTTATAGCACATGTATGCCTCTAGGTCTGATTCCACATGGAACCTGGTGATGCTGGAAACCACTTCAGTTACCTGTTCAGACTCTTAGAACAGGGTTAACAACTCCAAATGTCGCTTTCCGGCAGAGTTGTCTAAGTATTAGAATGTCTTTTGGTGGGTGTGGGCGTGTGCATGTGTGTGTGATGTGTGTATGTTTTGTTTTTTGAAACAGCGAAACTGACCTGCTTCCACCCCTCAAGTGCTGGATTCACAGCTCAGAATATCTTTGTACTTTTCAGTAACTTTCTCAGAAATGTAATTCTCCTTTCCTCCCAAGCAGCCCTCCCCTAACGAGTCCTTCTAGTTTTATGAGGCTCCCTAATTCTATAAAGACAGAAATCCTGACATCTCTTTTTCCTCTCCCTCCCTTCTCTGTTTCTTTTTTTTTTTTTAAGATTTATTTATTTATTATATGTACATACACTGTAGGTATCCTCAGACACACCAGAAGAGGGTGTCAGTTCTCATTACAGATGGTTGTGAGCCAACATGTGGTTGCTGGGATTTGAACTCAGGACCTTCAGAAGAGCAGTCAGTGTTCTTAACTGCTGAGCCATCTCTCCAGCCCCCCTTCTCTGTTTCTTACTGTTGGTTTCCCTTTCCTTGCCTGCCTTCCCTCCCCCCACCTCATCTCTCTCTTTCGACAGAATCCCATCGAGTAGCCCAGACTGGCCACAACTTCAAACCATCCTGCCCTCACCTCCAGAACACAGGGCAGATGTCTGCCACCACTTTGACCCAAAAAGTACCATTTTTTAAATTGCAGCCAGTTAAATCTTCTGTCATAGAAAGTCAAGTCTGTTTCCCCTTGGGTAAATGAGGGTAAGAACAACTATAGCTCATCTACCTCTAAACAACTGGGGCTGGAGAGATGGCTCAGCAGTTAAGAACACTGACTGCTCTTCCAAAGG
>NC_034606.1:25315786-25329106 GCF_900095145.1 Mus pahari
AAAAAAAAAAAAGTCTATAAACAACTGTCTTGCTTTTGCCTGTTTTTTGTCCTTATATGAATATTGAATGTCTGATGAATAATGTGACTATTCTAAACTGCTCATTAACACATTTTTCTTTATTTTTTATTAAACAATGTAGAAAAGACAAAGAAATGGCCAGTCTAGATCAGATTCATAAATTAAATCTCAGTGCAGTAGGGCAAAATGATCTGAAACAAGTACCTAAAAATAAAGACGTTCCCCCAGTGGAAGAAGAGGCAAAACAAAATCAAGGCCGATGTCTGCTGGATCTTATCTGCCATCTTTCTTAGAGAGCGGAGGGCAGCAAGTATGGTTATTAATTCTAGTAGAGGAATCCACTTTTACTAACTGGTCACTGAGCTTATACATAGTAGGTCAACAGATCTGAATCCGCAGCAAAATTTTGAGACTTTGAAATAGAGAATTAAGCATTGAACAAAATCATGATTTAAACTGGTGGTTGATTACAAATTATAACATCTTAGAGTTTCAGATGTAGTTCATTGGAGACTCTGAACTCCATAGCACAGAAAAAAATTACAATATCTGATCTTGCATTTAATATGCACTGTCCTGGCCATTAACTTTTTAAGGTATTATTTTATAGAATCTTTGAGAGGGTAGATGTATAGAACTGTTCCATAGAATAAACCTGTTGTCTCGGCGTAGAGGCATGAATCATAGGATATGTTAGGAAAAGATACCCATTTATGTTCTATAGCCAGGCACTAGTGATCTGATCCTGAGGTCCCAAGCCACATGGTAAAGATTTGGCAGAGGAATGAATGATAGCCTACATCATCCATATTGCTGTTGTGTGGTTTGACCAGCACAGAACAAAACTGCATTTTAGAAACAGTTATTAATGTATGTGAGACTTTGCTGTAGCTCTTCTCCTTCAGTGCTGGTAAGCTGTCAGAGACCAGCTGCTTATTCTCAGCCTGCCCTCACCACCTAGATCAGAAACCATGTTCCCTTTGTGTGGCAGCAGGGCTCCCATCAGGTAACTCATTGCATGTTTGTACCCTGAGTCCAAACCCACTCACACTAATCAGTGTAAGAAGCTATGGCCAGCATTTTGTTAAAGGAGAAAAGACAAGCTGCACTCTAACCAAAACCGGTGCTGTGTTGTGCATAAGTGTGATCTCACAGAGCTCTGCTTTGCTTCTCTGTAGCAACGCTCTCACGGTAGAGTTATCACCTGTGGCTGTGCCTCTGCAGTGCTGTCTGCTGCTGACAAAAGGAGCCGCAGTTTCCCTCTATGTCTTTTCTTTTTTTTTTTTTTTTTTAAGTTTTATTTTATTTATTATATGTAGCTACACTGTAGCTGTCTTCAGATACCAGAAGAGGGAATCAGGTCTTGTTACAGATGATTGTAAGCCACCATGTGGTTGCCGGGTATTGAACTCAGGACCTCAGGAAGAGCAGTCAGTGCTCCTAACCGCTGAGCCATCTCTCCAGCCCCTTCCCTTTATTTCTTAACACCTAGGACTGACCTTCTAACATAAAGAAGGTGTTGAGTAAGTGCCAGAGAAATAAATGAATGCACTGAACTGTGTGTTTCTTCTTTACAAATCAGAACGTAACCCACTCTTTCCCTAAGTTTGATCATGAAGATCAGTTGAACTAATGGATATGAAAGGGCTGTATTTAAACATAGCACCTGGTAGGATTATTGTCTGCTATAAAGTTTGTTATTGTCAAGCAAGTGAGAGTCACAAACTCTTGACAGCTCAATGTTATGATTACACATTTAGGTCAGTACTATTAATAGCTCTGTGATGTTCCTTGTTAGGTACAAAGTTAAGCATGTGCCCATTTTTATTATGGAGGATTTCAGACACACAACCAAGGCACAGTAGCATGTGTCCTTTATCTCCAGTGTCAGCAGCTCAAAATTCATAGACAGGTCTTCATCATCTGCACCTCTCACATCTTCTTTTGCTACACAGCAGAGGTGTGTGTTCCTGCTGCTCTGCTTTGAAATATTATGTGTAGAAATATTCTTAACATTCTTTAAAGAAAGTAGTCTTGGGTTGGTGAAATGGCTCATAGGGAAAGGCACTTGCTGCCAAGCCTGACAGCCTTGGTTTTGATCTCTAGGACTCATCTGATGGAAGGAAAGAACTGGCTCCTACAAGTTGTCCTCAGATCTCTTCACATGCACTGTGGTGCCTGTGCACAATGGTACCCACGTCCATCCCTTCTCCCTACCACCCTTACACACACACACACACACACACACACACACACACACACACACACACACACACACAAATGTAATACAGCTTTCAAAGTTTATTGATAGTCTAGACTGAAAGACTATTGGTGGATAAGTTATTCTCTCACAGGAACTAGCAGGTACATGAGAATCTCTCGTGATGGTGACCAGCAACATTGCAAAAAGGCTTTGCAGAGTTGTAACTAATTCTGGATCTGAGTGATCGTCTAGAAGAATAGGACCTTATAGGGAAGTATAGAGCCTGCAGTATGGTGGTCACTGCCATGTCATCGTTCTTGAGCTTTTTGATATCTGGAATTCTTTACCACTTTAATGGCTTCTGCCTGTAGTTCTGAGACGTTAGATTTTCTCATTTTCTATGCAAACTACTCCTAAGCATTCCTGTTCTATCCTGTTGCTCCCTTGTATCATCTCTAGTTTCCTTTAACTGGTTATAAAACTCGAATTTAGAAGGATTCACATTTTATATTGTGACTCTGTTAAATCCTCTTCATCATGATTTTGATACAAGTTGGAGTTAGCATGCACCAGATGGGCTTGTTTAGTATTGATTGGTTGGTTGATTGATTGATTGATTGATTGTGGTACTGGGGATGCTTTGGGAATGCTTTGGTTGCTAAGCAACCCCTTTGTGTAGCTTTTCAGGTTCCATTTCCATTTCCTCCCTAATGCCTGCTCCCTGTCTCCTGTCTTCTCAGTTCAACTCTGCTAGTCACATAGCTGCACAGTCCTACTTTCCCTCAAAAGCTTTCCTCAGTCATTTCTGTTTTCTGGTCCATTTTCATTGTAGGCATTTCCCCTTTGAGATAAGTTATTCATTTGCTTTTTCCTAGATGGGGAAGTAATGTACTTTGAGGAGTGGTGTTTCAAGTCTCACTATGTAACTCAGGCTGTCCTGGAACTCACTGTGTAGGCTAGACTTGCCTCAAACTCAGAGAACTGTCTGCCTCAGCCTCCCAAGTGCTGGAACTAAAGGTGTGTACTACTGCACCTGCCAATATACAGTTTAACCAGATAGTATACAGAATAGTTCAAACTGGAATTTCCCAAATCCAGTTTATAAGTGTGGCGACTGCTGTGTGCTCTCACCGTCATTTCTCTGTATGAACAGGAATATGCACGCACAGACATGTCTACATACATACATGGTAGAAAAATGGATGGGTGCATAGACAGACTGCTATTTTATATATGGACACTACTTCACAGCCTTCCCTTACCACTTGACAATGTGTTGGAAATTTATGTCAAAGAATTTTAATTTTATCTTTTTATTGCCTCAGACTCCATGTTTTCTACGTATGTGCAGAGAAGATGGTTGAAACTCTCCCAGGAAGGGACTAATTGAACACTCCTTCTCCTTACTTTGTCTTTATTGCATATTCACTATTTGTACTGTGGAGAATCAAACTGCTTATTTCTCCTAACTCCTTAGGAGCTATAATCACATGAATCTCCATTATTCCATAGTTCTGACAGGAAGTTCAAAGAAGTAACAGAGTTCTTTCCTGCAGCTCACAGTCCTCCCTGCTCAGTCCCCAGCTCACAATCCTTCCTGCTCAGTCCCTAGCTTGCAGTCCTCCCTGCTCAGGCATAGAGCAAAGATGTCTTGCTATTAAAATCAAATCACATTCCCACCCTTATTTGGGGAAAGTAAGAATTTTTTCTAAAAGAAAGAGAGCAGGCAGAGGAGAGCACTGCTTTCACCCTAAGGCCATTCAGGCAGATGTTGACTTCCTGGGCCTGGGGATGATAAGACCTCACAAAAAGCTGGCAAAGGATTACCATAAAATTCAGGTCAGGCATGTAGGGCATTAGAAGCAAAGTATCATAAGGGCTAGAATTTTCTATTTATTGACCTGATAGTAGCTATATAAATAATTCTCTTTTAAGCTAAATAAATATCTCAGTATGCTTTTCTGTATATATTTATTATCTTTATTATTATAATTAACAATACATAATTCAGTGTAAAAGTTAGCAAAAATATGGATATAATGTGAGCTGTTTTATATGTTTTATATAAATGATAAGTTTATGTTTCTGTAAGCAGGATTGTAGTATATGAATACTGTACATGTATATAAGTATATACATTTTTGTTTATATTTACATAAAAATAAGTTTATGCTACATATGCATAGAAAAATACCTAGAACTAATGAACTAATGGAAGCTATTCTTGAAACTATAATGGAGAAAGAAAGACTTCTTTTGGTATTATGCTTTAAATAGTCATAAATGTTGACTACTTTTTAGAATCTAGTTTTTTTAAAAAAACCAGATCTTCTATCTCTACCCCTACATAGAAAGTATTCCCTCCCCCGCTATGTAACACGGTACTCTTATTTTTCTTTCTCTCTCTCTCTCTCTCTCTCTCTCTCTCTCTTTCTTTCTTTCTCCCTTTCTCTTAAATAACTATGTCTTCTTTCTTAGATTCTAGGCCTTCAAAGGACTGAGAAAATGACATGTTTATCTCTGTATTTCTTGTACCTGATAATTCCTAGTACATGATAGAAGAACTGTAAATACTAGTGAAACATGAATGAATGAACTTGAAGAGGAACGAAGACACCCACACATGAGCAGTCTCTTAGAACACTTTGAGATGTTACATTGCTTTGGCACAGTAGTGGTAATAAAACCAACACAGTAAATACTGTTTGTTTGGGATTTAACCAGCACTTTGTGGAACTGTAGGCAATGCAGAGTCCACCATGTGCTTAACCCTCTTTCTCCCAGAATACAGTGAACTGAAAGTATGCATTGGAAATGATTGAACTGAGAAGTAAATACCTAAGAAGTTACAGAGAGATGGTATGGTCTGGGCTCGGTGGTTGTTTTTGCTGATGCTTATATATGTGGTGCAGGCACTCTGCCATGCAGCCATATCATCAGCTGTGCACTGAAGTGATCTTATGAGGAATTGTGTCACTGTGAGCAGCGAAATTTGACCATACTTTAACTGAAGATGTTAACATGTGAAACACACACATGTCCATTCAGTCACATGTATATAGAATGTTCATCAGAAGAGTGCTTACTGTCTCCAAACTAGAACAAAAAAATGCTATTAATTGAAGAGTTCTTGATAGCATGGCAGAGCATCAGCACCTGCCAGGTTGAGGGAAGCATGCGGTTGGCTGGGCCGGTGCATAGCCCCATTTCCCAGAGCCTTGTGCCATGCATGCACCGTAATTCCTCCTGATTCGTTGCACTTGCTTTGCTTCTATGCATACCAAACCTTGCCTTGGCTATTTGCCTTCCCAGGATGATAGCTCCCACAGCTGATACAGATGTGCCCCATTCTCCTATTGTTCACTACCAATTAATAAAGCCACCTTCTTTATTCTTCTGATGCATTGGTGTCTTTGTGAGTTTTGTTAGAGTAATTCTGCATTCCTGGATCCAGTCAGTAATATGGAAAACAGAATCTGTGAGGCTCTTTGAGGCAAACATTTCCTTGTGGGAATCTCTTGGTGCAGCCTGTTAGCTATCCCGTCACCACCGTCATGAGCAATGATTCTCTTCCATCCGACACTTTATTAGAATAATTCTTCCCAAGCACAACAGGTTACGAACTTTTCAATTTTGCTGTGGTGACACCATCTATAGTCCCAGCACTCGGCATCAACCTTTGTTGGGCCCAGGCAAGAAGATGAGCCTGGGAACAAGGTTCTTTCAGAATGACAGCAACACTAAGTAGTGTGTACGTTTGAGTTATTACTAAGTCATTATCTTGGTGACAGTAGCTCTTCTGGGTGAGTATTATTCAGTTTTGTAAATTCCACACCTGTGTGCATGTGTCATCTATTGTAGGTGCCATCTTACTTATAAAGGCCTTCAGTGATTTATTCCAGTTCTGGTTTCACCATTTCCCTGGCTCTCATTTCATTGTCAACACTGACCCTGGTGTTATGGTCAAGTCACTTCCTAACCTCGTCTCTCTTGCAGTAGTGAAACCCAAAGAAGATGGAAGACACAGTGAATTCGACCTGAATAAGGATTCCAGTAGAGCAGGCAATGAACGAGGTTATAGATTTTTTTTTTCTTTCACTCTCATTTGTCTCTCTTTCCTCAGAACAGCACCAACAAAATTTAAAAGGGATTAAGTTCTATGTACCCTTATAGAAGAAAATAAAGAACAAGGTCTCTATAACTTGCTCAGCTTATCTTTGAGTACAGTGGAACTAAAGCCAGATTTTGACAGATTTTTAACAACAATTTTTTGCCAAAACGGCACCAGTATAGACAGGAGGGGGAAAGCCAAAGTCTTGTGGCTCTTAGAAATGGTTGCCGTGTGTAGGAACTCCTCCGTATTCCCTCTCCCCATAGTGCCCAACTGAAATGACTCATCATTAAAGTTCACCATAAATTGGTCAGAAACACACCTAGGGAAGGTCTCAGCTTGCACCTTTCAGATGTGCGTGAGGTGAGGGTTACCAGTGAAGTGAGAATTGAAGCATTGCAGGTAGGGCAGGTAAATGCAATCTTAGAATTGACTTTCTAAGAAGTAAATTTTCAAAACATACTTGTTTCTAACAGTCACAGTGGAATTGATACATTTGGAACCCTGCAACAAACTAGACCCTGCAGGGCTGTTAATGGCTCTGTGGAGCTGCTGGGCTTCTCTCCATCCCCATGATTAACTACAAAGCTGTTCTTGGGTAGTGATTGAATTGCTACCAGATAGTTATGGACCATTCTTGATTACTTAGATGATAATTAGCCACTCTAGGCCCTTTGACCAAATTCCTCATTTTGTGGCTTCCTGTTTCTCTTGGATAAAGAATGAAACTAAGGTCAGAGTCTAGTTTGGATCCTTTGTAGCAGAGTTTGCTTCACAGCAGGACATCTGGGCTGCTGAGGACACCAGGCAAGGTGGCATGCATACACTCCAGGGCAGTCTGTCAGCGCCACTCAGATCAGTCAGCGCATCACTTCATAGTACAGTCTTCAGCACCGTTTGTTTGGTTTTTGTTTTTTCGAGACAGGGTTTCTCTGTGTAGCCCTGGCTGTCCTGGAACTCACTCTGTAGACCAGGCTGGCCTCGAACTCAGAAATCCGCCTGCCTCTGCCTCCCAAGTGCTGGGATTAAAGGCGTGCACCACCACCACCCGGCACTTTTTTTTGTTGTTGGTTTGTTTGTTTGTTTTTTGATTCAGCACCGTTAAAGCAAGCTTGGCAATGAATTATGTTATGTGGTAGTAGGAGGAAAGTTCCTGTTGTTTGAAAAGGAAAATTATGGCCCTTTAAGTAAATGAGAAAATGAATACACTGTTTACTTGCATAAGACTCTTGAAACCACCTTCATTTTTTTTAGAACTTGAATTCCTTCTTTTTGTTAAGGTGCATATAAATCATCCAGGTACTATCCTACAAATAGGAAAGTACCTAAGCTATGCCATAAGGAGAAGACCAAGGAGTAGAAAGAGACAAAGGTCAGCCAAGAGGGCACATGCGTGTAATACATGCATGTCACCACATGCCACTCTGGTCTCTGCTCCTTCCATCCTGTGGCCCCAGGCAACTATTTCCCTTGTCCTGTGTCTCTTTCCTTCTGTTGAAGATTAGGGTCTGAAGAGGGATTCCCTAGACTTTGGACAGCTCACGTGTGGAACAGGACTGTTCTGAAGCTGGGCAGCATCAGTTGAAGAACAATTTCAGAATGGTAATGTCATCTTTAGACTGACATCCTATTTCCTGAATTCATCCTGGCATGCATGGACCTCGGTGGTGCCAGAGTAGGCAGAGGGTGTCTCAGCTCATCTGGGTTTCTGAATTCTTTTTGGCATCTGTTTTTCCTCAGTCTCCCACAGCTTTCTATCTCCTCTGATTCCTTCTCCCTTTTGGTAGAGGTTTTACGTGTAAAGTCATTAAGCAAACCCCTATGTGTTTGCTTGTATCGCTTATATATATTATAGTTTTAAGTGTTATATATATTATAGTTAATGTATAGTATACTTGGCTATCTCTACTTTTAACCAGATACCTCCCAACAGGAACATGTTAAATTTTAGGATTAGCAATTTTTTTGACAGTCTGAAAATGATTCTTTTTAAAAATGCATGTAAAATAAAATGTTGAGTAAAGCAAGCCCTGCATACCACTTGTGGATCCAAACTGTATTCAGATTCCTAGGCTACAATAAGTGTCTATATTCCCATGGTCAGCAATGTTTGAACTCAGTCACTCACCAGATGTTTACTGAATGGATACTCTGCCAGGAACTCTATAACACTGAGCTATAACTTGCGGGGGCAGGGGGAGCTACTAGCCTATCCATGAAATCTTTTAGTGTAGCTGAGGAAACAGGTAAGTGTGCAGTTATTATGTCGACTAGATTCAGTAATAGGGGAGCTGTAGAATACTTTGAGGGAAATGTCACACAAGTTTTCAGTGTGTCTTTTAAACATCAAGTTCTTGTATAGAAGCTGATATTGTAGTATATGCTTGTAATTCCAGCGTCTAGGGAGTGAAGGCAAGAGGAGCAGCAGACAATCTTGGCCCATAGTTTAAAATCAGCCAGGCTCCGTGAAACCTTGTCTGAAACCACGCACGCACGCA
Source organism: Mus pahari (assembly GCF_900095145.1). Lineage (NCBI taxonomy): Eukaryota > Metazoa > Chordata > Mammalia > Rodentia > Muridae > Mus > Mus pahari. The sequence continues at coordinate 25,324,620 of NC_034606.1, forward strand.
CCTGAGGGAGTGACTTTTATGTCATGTGCAAAATTATTATCGGAGGCAGGCTTGGTGTCTGCAGAAATGAGAGGATTCAGAGAGTTTGTTGTTCTGTGGGTTGAGTTTGGGTCATCAGGTTCAGTAAGGAGCGTGTTCTGCCCACTGAACCATCTCACGGGCCCGACAGGAATTGATCTCAGCCTGGAAATGCAAATGCTGTGTGCACTGCTGCTCCCCGACCTTACAGTAGAAGCAGGCTTAAGGCACTGATGAATTGCTGTGCAATCCTGTAGGCAGAGTGTGGGGGGCGGGGAGGGGGCTCTAAAGCCAGAAGCTTCTGGAAGTCACACAGACACTAAAGAAGAGATTCCCCCACATTTTATATAATGCGTGCTCATGAAGTGGCTAAGAGCTTATATGTCCAACTCTTGGCAATATCAGGCCAGCCTCAGGAGGTCACTGCTGACTATATTTGGGACACAGTGCACACAGAGAGAAGAAATCTTTATACCACATTCAGTTGTTTTTGTTTTTCCAAGATTTGATGAAAACCCCACACTTTTTCTTAATCTTAACATTCTTGCATGTGGACATCAGGTGTGCAAGCATTTCTAGTTTAGGTAAAAAAGGTAGAAGCTGAATAGAACAAAGTGGCTTATTATCAATTGTGTGAGAGGATTTAAGAACAGTAAGAACAGAGCCTGTAGCTTCGCTGAATCTTCAGAAGGATTATGTGTGGCTACCTCTAAATGTATAAAGTGAACTCTATTTTAATAAAGTTATTAGTAAACAAAAAGAAAACAGTAATAAAATGTCCATTCTTAAACTTATTTCTAATTAAATGTTCCATTTTAAAGATGAAGAAATGATAAGCATGCAGGCCTGTGTGAGTGGAATAGGGCAAAGGGAATGGGAAGTGAATATCTGGAAAGAGAATAATGAAAGGCTGTTACTCACTCTTTACAGCCAGCTGAGACAGCTGTGCCTTACAGGGAAACAAAAAGATCACCTGACTTTGAGAGCCACACACAGTATCTCACTTACCGTGGACCAGCACTTTAAAAGATGTATTAGGGTTTAAGAGGAATGCCAATCGTGAAACCATTTTGTAGCCAATCAAATAATTAGAATAATGGACTCAATGTAAGAGTCATAGAACTGTGCATATCAGCTGTTAACAGTAGCAGCAAGCAGTGATGCTCCTGGCAGATTATTGCAAATGCAGAGCAGGTAACAGGGATCTCTGCTGTCCCAGCAATTTGGTCAACAGGATAAGGACAGAAAACTACAGGGGACTCCTCAGTGCTCTTGTACCACTGGCAGGAATCAATAGGAACTCAGCAGAGGAAGAGGTGACGTTCATCCCCAGAGACTTGTCCCCTTTAGCAAAAGAGAGGCAAGAAAATATTTCAATATGGGAATGGAGGAGTTTCCTAATTACTCTGAAAAAAAGGAGCAGGGAAGAGAAGCCATTTATAAGCATGAAAAACAGAATGTAGTTTAAAATTAAAACCAAGCCGGGCGTGGTGGCGCACGCCTTTAATCCCAGCACTCAGGAAGCAGAGGCAGGCGGATTTCTGAGTTCAAGGCCAGCCTGGTCTACAAAGTGAGTTCCGGGACAGCCAGGGCTACACAGAGAAACCCTGTCTCTAAAAAAACCAAAAAAATAAAAAAATAATAAAATTAAAACCAGCCATCCTCATCACCACCTGTGGCTATCCTGCTCTGTTAAAAAACCAGGATGCAAAGCTCCTTTCTAGCCACCCATAGCTAATCCCAAGGCACTTAAATATATATATGGACAGCACTAGAAATATGCCACAGGCAACAACAGATGGTGAAAGGTGGGGTATATTGTTAGAGGATTTAAAGCAAAAATGTAAGGCTAATTCTTTTTTAACTCATGAGAATTCGTGAATGCTTGCCAAGTGGCTATCATGAAACTTGCTTTTCATCAAAACATGTTTCAGAAGTAGCAGAATTGGCAAAACCACAGTGATGTTGCAACTTGGAGCTCATTCCTTTCAGAGCTAATGGACATCCACAAATGTAAAGATTCACCAAGCTTAATGTAATTAGCTATCTAGTGTGCTTTGTAGCCTACAGAAGCTCACCAAGACAGCACACTGGAATTATTCTATATCACAAAGAAAAATTTAGGGGCATTTAAAACATTGAAACTGTACATAACGAATTATCTGACCATAATGCAGAAAAATTCACTCTTGTGTCAAATATCAACCAAAGTTAGAGTCACTTGAAAAAAAATATCTATAATCATAACTCAAGTGGAAGATACATTGAAAATGTAATTAAAACTAATTCAAAAGAATGTACCTGATTTATCAAAATGCATAGGTATGACAAGGTTTACGAAAACCATTTCCTGAAAGGAAATAATTCCTTTACTAAGATAGAGAGAAAATTACGAGTTAAGCAATGGAGAGGCAAAACCGGAAGTAAAGGGACAGGGAACTGGAAAAGCAGTGATCCTAGCTGACTTAGGAGAACAGGCAGGCAGGGGACAGAGAAGACTCAGGGGTAAGCTCCAGAACAAGAAAGGAGGTAAGAGGAACCATGGTAAGAAGTAAAGGTTCCACAGTTGCAGGTGTGGCAGGAGTGTTAAAGCATACATTTGAAAGGCCAGCCTAGCTAGGGCTCAGTGTAAGCTGTTGCCTAGAGTATGTGAGGCCAAGGGTTGGACCCCCCCCCCCCAACATCAGAAAGAAAAACTTCATGTACTTTTATACATTTTTAAAAATAATCACGTCAAAATTCAAATCTTCAAAATAACCAAAAATAATCTTAAAACAACCAAAAATTCACTCAAAATGTCTGTGAATGCTGTACTGATGAGAGTAGAGTTCAAAGGGTCCGGAGAGAGGGCTCCGTGGTTAGGAGCGCTGGCTGTTCTTCCAGGGGATCCCAGCCCCCACATGAAGTTTACAACTGTCTGTGACTGCAGTTTCAGGGGAATCTGACACCCCCACACACGCATACACACAAGCAAAATACCATGCATATTTAAAAAAAATAGAATTTAAAGACTTCCTCTTCCCACCAAAATGCAGAGTTGAGACATGTTTATCTGTAAATTCTGCTGGACATTAAAGAAATAACTTCTTCCTGTGCTGTCTAGTCTATTTCAAAACATGGGAAGATAAGAACTTCCTGGCTTATTTTATGTTAAATAGAATGTCTTGACCAAATTATTTGTCCTCTTCCCTCTCTATTGAGGCAAATTTAATAAAACTTATATATATTTAAGATGTAAACTAGAAAGAGAGAGAGAGAGAGAGAGAGAGAGAGTGTGTGTGTGTATGTGTATGTGTGTGTGTATGTGTGTGCATGTGTGTAGTAATGACCCCACACAAGATCATTAACATGTATACCACTTTATTTGCCATGTTTGAGACAGACAGTCAGACAGACAGACAGACAGACAGACAGAGTTGGCAATACTGAGTAGTCATTAACCAGAGTCACATTGCTCTATTACATTCAAATTGTTTCTTTCCTTTTCTCAAAAGTTAAAAACTGGCTTTTAAAAGCCAGTGCTTTTAAAACTACATATATGAAACCTTCATTGGAACTTAGTCACAAGCAGTGATAGAAGGTAGGGAGTCCTAAGCATTGGCAGCACCTTGAGAGGATCCACCACTGAAAGTCCAGTCAGGGGTATATTGTTCATTACTCACGACAGAGCCCCTGCTGTAATAATCCCCATGTCACCCACCAGTGGAGAGTTTGAAAGGGGCCTCTCGGCGTGTGTTGTGTGAGTCTACATTAGGACTCTAGGTGTCTAGAGAACTAGCTCTTTGTGAACTCTTACTTCTTAAGGGAGAAGGATAATAAAGAAGCGGCAGCCGTGTAATGAGCCTGTCTGAGTTCTTTGTGTGTGATAGATTTCCAAGTCAGTGGGGAAATGATGGCTCACTCAATAAAAATACTTGGTCAGTGTTTTGATAAAAATTTGTTAAGCCCCAAAACATAAAACAGCATACACAATCAAATCTAGTTTTCACAAAATACTTTCTTATATGCCGTATAGGAAATCTACAAGAGTATATGCAACTATTAAAAATAGTTTTATTTGATTGTAGTACTACAGTGATTTGAAATTGTGCTTATATGTATATATGCAATATTTCTATAGTTAAAATACATGTCCATTAAAGCAGTAAGATCCTCCACAAGCAATAGGCATGTTCATAGCACCCATACCTATTGAGAAGTAAAATGGGGAGGAGAGGGGAAGGGAGGTTTGGGGGGGGGGTAAATCAACAAACAAAACTGAATTAGCAAAGTGAACGGACAACATGAAATACCCAAGAATGAACCAAAGAAATATGTTACATCTTTTCAGAAAGTAAATTTCAAAAATTTTAAGTATAGGAAGGAGTATACACTTAATGGGAAATTTTCTCATGGGTCATGCTGTGATTGTTCTTTTCTTTCTTTCTTTCTTTCTTTCTTTCTTTCTTTCTTTCTTTCTTTCTTTCTTT
>NC_034606.1:25329301-25331541 GCF_900095145.1 Mus pahari
TTTGGTTTTTCGAGACAGGGTTTCTCTGTGTAGCCCTGGCTGTCCTGGAACTCACTCTGTAGACCAGGCTGGCCTCGAACTCAGAAATCCGCCTGCTTCTGCCTCCCAAGTGCTGGGATTAAAGGCATGTACCACCTTTTCTTTGTAAGTGGGAAAGACTTGTATGTAGGTAGCTACGTATATGTTGATGTATTCCTCCAATGAAAGTCAGTGGAATCTAGTGCCCGTATAGATAGAGAATTTGAAAGGTGAGTATGTTAGTGTTGCCAGATCCAGCTGAAGTTCTTGCTCAGAAGAGACTCTCATAAAACTTGTGGCTATTAAATCAGTGCCTAATATGTTTTAGGCAACGTGCTAGCCATTTTTCTTGATTAACTGATCTAAGGTTTATAACAGTCTGCAAGTTCACAAGCCTTTTAAAATATATGTATGTAAGTACACTGTAGCTGTCTCCAGCCACACCAGAAGAGGGCATCAGATCCCATTACAGATGGTTATGAGCCACCATGTGGTTGCTNGGAATTGAACTCAGGATCACTGAAAGAGCAGCCAGTGCTCTTAACTTCTGGGCCATCTCTCCAGCCCTACTCACAAGCTCTTTATTCAGTTCACTTTTTAAATATTGAGCCTGGTTGGGACTTTGTTTTTTGTTGTGGTTGGGGCTGGGGGGGGTGGATTTGGTGTTTTATTTTGTTTTGTTTTGTTTTGACATAGAATCTCCATATAACACGAGCTGGCTACCAGCCCATGAGCTTCCCAGATGCTGAGATCACCAGTGTGTGCCACCACATCTTCTTGAAACTGTGGCTTTGTAAGCAGTGTGAAGTCAGTTGTCCCAGGGAGCTAGATTTCAAAGGCTCAGAATTGCAACTTAGCCCTTAAGTCATAAACTTCATCTTAGGTCTCTCTGCACTCTGATGCCAGCAGCAGACATGGAACCCAGGAAGAGGGAGCTTATGGTTAGTCCTCCTAATGTTCTACATTAGGAGTTGACACAATGTTGCTTCGAGACCAGAATGGGTCTGAGGAAAGAAGCCAGCCTTTAAAAGCATACTGAAGGAAGCCTGTGGAGACAGGTAAAGCCTCAGCACAAAGAAGGCAGACCAACAGTATGGACACTAGCTTACAGGAAGCTGGGGAAGAAGCTGAAGTATTTCCCTGGAAAGGGAAGGAGAAAGGAGAAAAAGGGAGCAAGCAGTTAACCACACACGTGCTGTGTCATCTGCTTAAAGTTGTACACCTCACAGGCTGGAGATGGCTCAGCAGCTAAGAGCACAACTGCTCTTGCAGAGGACCTGAGTTTGGGTTTCCAGGACATATTTGGGTGGCACAACCACCTGTAACTGCAGATTCAGGGAGACCTAATGCCGCTACCTTCTAAGTGCATACAGCACTTAATTAAAAATATACTTGAGGGGCTGGAGAGATGGCTCAGTGGATAAGAGCACTGACTGCTTTTCCGAAGATCCTGAGTTCAAATCCCAGCAACCACATGGTGGCTCACAACCACCCATAATGAGGTCTGACGCCCTCTTCTGGTGTGTCTGAAGTCAGCTACAGTAAACTTATGTATAATAATAAATAAATCTTAAAAATATATATATATACTTGAAAAAAATAAGACGTGTATACTTTCTGATATCTGATATCTCTAATCTTGGTCTGTTTATGTTGAATTAGTGATAGCATTTGTCATTTTAGTTGTGCATAAAATAACAGGCTTTATAATTTGATATTTGATGGTTTAAAATCATTGTGTGTGTATTCATTTCTAAATTACCTTACTAATGGGATCTTATATCTAATTTTTATAATCCATTTGAGCAGTACATAGAACAAAATGGCGGGCATGCCAGGTGTTATGGAATCTGGGGAGTACTCAAGTACCACACATACACAAAGATTTGGTAAAGATTAAATGAGATAATGTATATAGATCTAAAGTCCTGAAGGCTGTGATTTGTAGATAAGTTATCAGTGACGCCTATTCTGTATGGACATTTCAGACAGGAAAGAACTGTCCTCTCCCCATGTTACTGCTGTTTGTGTGTTGTGTTGTGTTGTGTTGTGTTTTGAGAAAGTAGTTCTTGCTGTGTAGTACCTAGCCTGGTACTTGCTCAGTAGCCCAGATTGGCTTTGGTGCCTGGCCTACATTTCTCTTTAAGTAAATACAGCTTTCACAAACAAATGCAGTACGTAAGTACGATGGGAACTCATTTTGTTTGTATAGGCTGCGTGTT
>NC_034606.1:25331645-25365907 GCF_900095145.1 Mus pahari
TAAGTACACTGTAGCTGTCTTCAGACACTCCAGAAGAGGGAGTCAGATCTTGTTACGGATGGTTATGAGCCACCATGTGGTTGCTGGTATTTGAACTCTGGACCGTGGGAAGAGCAGTCAGGTGCTCTTACCCACTGAGCCATCTCACCAGCCCCTATGTTACCTGATCTTGAAAGATACTAAGCTGTCATTATGTTCTAGACAGTTTAAATGTAGAAGCAGGTTCTGAACTCCACATACTCAAACAAAGCTTTGCACACACTAGCTCCACAGTGTGCTCTGGAAGGGAAGGGCATATTCCTTTGTTCTTTCTTCCTCTCTTTCTGTCTTCTTTTTTTTTCTTCGTTTTGCTTTGAGCACAAATGATACAATCTTTATGGTTAGGGTTTGGGAAATTCCTGCAGAATCTCTCAAATAGACTGGGGAGCTTTGTTCCTTCACTTTCTGCTCTTAACTTTAATCTACTCAGGGGATATTGTAAGTTGCTCAGCTGGGCGATGGGCAACAAACAGTAGCTTGGGAAATGCAGGTCAGGAACTGTAGATAAAAATCCTCCTTGGTGGGGCTGGTGAGATGGTTCAGTGGGTAAGAGCACCTGACTGCTCTTCCAAAGGTCCGAAGTTCAAATCCCAGCAACCACATGGTGGCTCATAACCATCTGTAACAAGATCTGACGCCCTCTTCTGGAGTGTCTGAGGACAGCTACAGTGTACTTACATATAATAAATAAATAAATCTTAAAAAAAAAAATCCTTCTTGGTGTGCAAGCTCCTGTGACTTAGCTCTACCGTGGAGTCGCTGCATCAGTAGTGTGCCTTTCCTCTAGAAGGTGTCCGGGCAGACAGGCAGTTTGGTTTATAAGATGGCTGTTGATTCCTTTTCCTAACTGGCTCACCGTGCAAGACGAGACCAAGAAAAAGAAGAAGCTTTTCTTTGGGGAGCTGATTTTGCTTTGTCTTGGTGAAATGTTCCCTATACTCATTTAGTTGGCTGTTACTGTCCAGTTTTGTTTTTGGAGTCCGAGCTGCAATAGCCTCTATGATTGCCTGTATCTAAGAACATCCTCAGAAAGCCTAGAAGAAAGTAAATGCTTTCTGCCTTGCTATGTGTTTCTCACGCCAATGGCTAGGTGTCACCCAGAACTCCCCTTCGTCTCAGCATGCAGGCACTGCCCTTTAGGGGCAGAAACAGGAGGATCCAAAGCTTAAGGCCGGCCTGGGCTATAGGCTGAAGTTCCATCTCAGTAAAACCAGGGAGCTCTTTCATCTTAGAGTTGATCTGGTCATTTGATCCTTCTGGATATCTGGTTACTTTTACTTTGACATTAATATTTACACGCAATAATTCAAACTCTGACGCCTCTGCTGCTGGCATCTCTGTTTTCCTCCTTTGAGAATGCCTGAAAACAGTGTCTTATGTATCCCTGAGTAAATGCAATGGCTGGATGATGTCTGTGCACACCATTTGAATCATCAGTATGCTGTGGAACATTTTCCCAAAACGCGACTCCTCATAATGTAACTGAATCACAAGGGTGGCTGTAAGTGGGACTCGGTTTGTACACGTGAACCATGTCACCCTTTACAGGAAAGAAACTCAAAACATGAGTCTCAGATTCTGAAGTTTAGTTAGCTGTGACTGGCTAAAGGAAGGCCAGCAGTGCATTGTGTATTTCCTGTGCATAGCAAATCCTGAGCCACTGCCGTCCGTGTATGAGAACCACCTTCTCCAGTTTCCATGCTACATTCTTTCATCTATGCACCTCAGCTGCTTTTGGGGGAGGGGGGAGATTGTCATTTAATTAGCTTGTGGATTCTTCCCATTTGAAAGGTGTCTTATAAGACTTTAAAGCCTGGTTTCTGTTGTGCCTTGTGCCTATTACTAATTGATGTGGCCGGAATCAGCTCCATTGATGCTGATTAATGCTGGCAAGCTCTTTGGGGGCAATTCAGTTTGGTAATGAATCCATTCATGCATCAGACCCATGCCATGTCAGCTGAGTCCTACAAGAGCTCACAGCCTCAAGGAAGAACATGAGGGGCTTTTAAAAACAAACCCTCGCCCCATCTGAAATTTTTAGACTCGTGTTTGGTTAAAAGGTAAGAATCTGCCATCTCATCTTGACTCTGGGCTCTGTGACTACACCAGTAGAACATGACAGAAGTGACGACATGTGACATTGCTAGGCCCAGACTTGAAGAAACTGTCAGCTTCTGCTCCTGTTTCATGGCGTCCTCATTCCTAGCACCCAGCTGCCATGCTGTGGAGAGGTCTGAGGTAACCTTCCTTTCTTCATTCTTGAGGAAGATGACAACTGAATGGTTAATTGAGCAGCAATGAGGCACAAAACAGGATGCCATGCAGAGGAGCTAGGAGCATTCAGGTGTCCCTGGAGTAAGGAGCCATACTGAAGATGCAGCCAGACGAAGGTTGAATTCAAGGAGGCCTTGTCTGTCAAGGGAAGACAATGTAGTGGACAGTTTGGGGTTTTACTGTATTGTTGAAGCAGCAGAGCAATGTGATAGGTACAGTGTTTGTCTTAGACAGATGTTCTGTCAGCAGTAAGGAAGGTGGATTTGAGGGAGTTAAAACTAAATAGAATCTGGGCTTGGTGGCCTACGTCTATAATCCCAGCACTTGGGAGACGATGGCTAGCAGGATTGTTACAAGTTCCAGACCAGTGTGAGGTCTCTAGAAAGCACACATACCACCTGGACGCATTAGGCCAGTTCTGATGATTCTCCCTTGAGTTGTCCAGGCAAAGACAAGGCACTGAACTAAGACGTCAGTGAAGATAGAGAGGAGAAAGTCGATTAAAAAACGATCTAATGGGTTTGTTGTTTCATTAGAGAAGTTCTTATTTGTTTGGCTTTGGTAAGTTAGTCCCTGGTAACTGATTGGAAGCCAGATTCTGCTGCCACTAAAAATGGAGAAAGGGGAATGTGAGGAGTGCAAATAAGGGGCAGAGCTAACGTTCACGGAGCTAACGTTCAGCTGTACCATGCTGGACTGAAATCTGTGGCATCTCTCTGGTGATGTCAGCGAGGCAGTTAGACATGTAAGTCACAAGCTAAAGGAGAGTTATGCTGCAAATAGATTTGGTGGTCAAAATCATAGAGGTGCTAGTTGATATCTGTAGCAAATTAACTCCTGTCCAGTGGAGAGATACGAGGATGGAACTGTGCAGCCACCCTGACCTTGAGAAGATGGTTCACAGGAAACAAGCCCACCAAAGAGATGGGGCAGAATGACGTGCAGGAGATTGGCTTGGGAGTGGGAGCTTGTCTCCTGGACCACTGAGTACAGGCAGAAGACCATCCTAGGACTGTTATTCAAGCTGGGCAGAGGAGGAACCCAGACAGCAACGCTAAACAAGGGCTGCCAGAGAAACTAAAGACCACATGCCACGAGACGGGAGGAGAGAGTGGGCAAACAGGTAAATACTTAGATCAGCCAAGGAGCTTCTGCCATTCAAGAAGAAGTCAGAAAGAAAACATACCGAAATGAAAACAGATGAAGGAACCTCCTACTGAAAGGAGAAGGACAGAGAATCGGGGGCTCCTTGGAGGTTAGGAGGCTACTTTAAGGGTGGGTATCGATTTAAACAGTGGCAGGAAATTAAAGATCATGGTTGTTGGACTTAATTGTTATCTATGAAACAGGACACAAATTGTCTACTGAGAGAAAAGAATAAAGCAGGACTTTGTAGTTGTGTTGAAGAAAGAGGTGCCTTTAAAAATAGTCCTTTAAGGAAGTAGAAATGAGCGCTCCCTCATAATACTCAAGAAAGAAGGATCAGTAGGTTACCCAGAAGACCTTGTTGATATTGAAGGTCCAGTTTTGTACCAGCCCCTGCCTGAGTAGTGTGCTGTGCTAAATGCTCTTGTTCAAGCAGCACAACCCACCTCATCCCCTGCTGGCTTCACTGTGGAGAAAATGGGTCATTCTCAGAAGGAAGGAGGCAGAGCTTATATAACAACAGAGTTTTGTTTAAAACAATGTGCGCATAGTGAAACTGGAAGATAACTAATTGTATTTGTTTTTAAAGTAACACAAGAGCTAGAGAGGTGTCTCACTGGCCAAGAGCACTGGCTATTCTTCCAGTTGAACCAAGCATTCACATGGTGGATCACAACCACCCATGACTCCATTCTAGGAGCCCAGTGCCCTGTCGTAGTCTCCACAGTCACCAGGCATACAAGTGGGACATATGACACCCGTGCAGCAGAATACCCATTCACGTCAGGTTTTTGTTTTTTGGTTTTTTTTTTATTTTAAAGAGAGCAATGCCATGAAGATCCCAATAGACAAGAGAAGAAAATTCAAGAAGGTAGTCAAGGATGAGAGAAACCACAGAAAAACAAATGGAAAGAGTAAGGAAAGGGGAAGGGTAGGAAGGGGTGAGGTTTCATGTAGAAAAGATGTGACTGGAGGAGATAGCCTGAAATTTCTTAGGCGTAACACACTGTAGTGTACTGAGCATTGAGCATGCATTGGTCCCATTTATTTCTGGCTGGTTCATGGAAGGTCTCAAAGAATAGTCCCAGTAAGTGATCTGCTGATGGACCGGGATTGCCCACATGTACAAGAATGCCTGGTTGGGTCTCCCCAAAGAACTTTGGAGCAGCTGCACCCTACTTTCCTGGCCTCCTGTTCCTGTAGCTCCCACAGGTAATAGTCCTGAAAGGAGTAGCTCACATTATATGTGTGTTGTACCTCTGAAAGAAAGTCAGGCCAGATGATGGTAGACCATTTATAGACCAGGAAGTGCAGTGTGAGTCTGGGAGCTTCGGGTTACACACCTTGTAAATGGATAGATACAAGTAGAACTGAGACCTTCTGGGTCCAGTGTTCTTCAGATATGCCAGGCTGCAATTTGGAGCTACAGTATGGATTTTGGGCTTAGCTAGCTATGGGTTTTTAGCCCAAGCTATCACTGGCACATTTCAGCAGCTCAGAAAATAGATATGCCAGGTAGCCTCTGAGATCCTGTACTGTGAACTAGGAAAAGCTCTTTGTCAACTAACTGGGGCTTTGCTTCTGAATTTGTGAGATAGGAAGAATATCCATCCTGTCCTTAAGGTTAGAAGGTCCTGTGTAATCATGAAGTTACTCCAGCACCTGTCAGTTCTTTAAGACTTGCTGTACTGTGTATAATGTGTCTTCATTCAGTGCCAAGTACTATTATCCATAAACTTTGCTTAATACATGTTTTTTTTTTTTTAAATACTTAAATGTTCCAAATGGGTTCATTGCTATCTTAGAGGCCAGAGTCAGTGTTAAAGCCAGAGTTGGAGTCCATCTGCTGCTCCCCTCAGGTTGAGTTCTAGGTCAAGGAATCTGGATGATGTCCCTGTGGTGAATCAGTGTAGCAGGAGGGAGAGGGCCCTTAGTGAGTTAACCTGGGAGAGGCTGGTACCTCAGTCACCAGGGTCAGCCCTTTGTGACAATGTGTTTTTCAGAATGGACCCAGATGATAAAGATGAAGTCATAGCACTCTACCAAGACAGCAGCTAACTGAAGGGTGAGTGCACTGTAGGGCAGGCTTTGGTTCACACGTTTAACGTAACTGCACGTCTCCAGTTCTGGGGCTTTCTTTGCTTGCTGCATGTTGAACTTTGGGCCTGACCATCTTCTGTTATGAGAGTTTGAATCTAGTCAGTCCTTTTGCTATATCACAGTTTAGTCCAAGAATTCCCTGCTGCCCGTGTATTTCTGGGCAGAACATGACTGCATTAGACAGAGCCAGATATGTTGATTGAAGCATACAGAGAAGAGTGTCCAGTGACTTTGAAATTATGTTTACATTTCAGTGGGCTTGGGTTGGGGGAGAAAGGCTGACCAGGTACTCTACAGTCACTGACTTAGTACTTACTAATTTTTGTCCAGAGCCTGTCATCCAACACTGACAGTCATTCTTGTGTGACTACATTGTATAGCAAGCTCATGCCAGCAAGCCCCATCTTTGTTCATCAGGGACAGAAATGAGAGGGTGGTCAATTCAGGTTAGAAATACTAAAACTCTGGTGTTCTCTCAGGGAACTACAGTCACATACTCAGGTCTGGTCCAGAGTCAGTATCCTAAAAACTGTGCTGTTTATCAAAGCATCTAGGTAGATCTTTCCTACTGTGTTCTGTTTCTGTGTACACCATTACTATGCTTGGGGCTTTGGGGAGGTACTAGGGATTGAACCCAGGACCTTGCATGAGCTGGGCAAGCACTTTACTACTTAGGTACGTTCCAGCTTGACTAACCTTTCAGTATCAGCAACTAGATGCTCTTGCTAGGGATCAACATACTTACTAATGACCCTTTCATTAGTATCTTGAATCCTAGAAATTTAAATAATGTATTTACACTTAGGGATTGTTTTTTGTTTTTGTTTTTCCTTGTCTGAGCCATTAAATGTTTTCAATAGAACTAATATTTAATCCTTAAGGTTTCATAACTGAGAGATTTAAAGGTTAACTTTAACAGGAGAAAACATCTAGTGTAGTTTTAAAGGTAACCAGATAAGGAAGTACAGAAAGAATGTAGAAACATTGACAAGCTCACAAAGCCAATTTTGCCCAGTTTTCTGAAAACTCCGGTCTGTATGGCTCAAGCATGTGAGTCATGCCTTCCCTTTGTCTTGTCACTCAATCATTCACCCGCTTGTATTACCCATGATTCATTGCTCACTCTGCCAAGTATTGCTCTAGGTAGTAGGTAACACCAGTAAATAAGACGGTCAGAGCGTCCTGTGTGCCGGTTCTATGCCAGGCACTTGGGAACTTGGAACTGCTGCTTTCGGCTCCACAACCTGACATAAGGAGGGAAGTGTTACACCAGAAGTCAGTTTTCCACAGACCTCACCGACTAGCTATGTGTCTTGAGGGGGACATGTCAGTGTCAGTTCCCTCCTCTCTGAAATGCTGTTGCTCACTCTGTTCACGTCACAGCACTGATGTAAGTATCAGATGAGATAGTCATTTGGAAAGCATCAGGCCTTGCTTGTGTAGAGACAGCCAGTATTCTTGTAACTAACTGACCAGAGTTTGGGTCATTTCATTGCCTCTGTGAAAAGCGTAAAGGGCATGTGCCTATTGTACATTTAAATGTATAACTGCCACTACCTGCCCATGGGGTGGGGATTTCAGAATGAGTTAGTGAGGAATAATATCTGCAGCCAGTAAGACTCACATAGGAAAAATAATCCAGTCCATACATGGTATATGTTAGGTAGAAAGTGCTCAGATGAAGGGGCAGAGAAAGGATAAGACGTGAGTTGGCCTCTGACCTCAAGAAACATAGACATGTATATGAAAATTCAAAGTGATCAAATATAAACCCTGAACTTAATTATAGTTTCCCAGGGATTACAGCTATTCATTTGCCTCTTAAATGTTTCTAAAAGTCTTCTGATAGACATCAGGGTACCTACTGGGATATGGTGATAAGATGTTGCTTCCAGTTTCATATTTTATTAGCTCTCATGTCCACTGTACTAATATTTTAGAATGAGGAAAGAAATGTGATCTGTATAGAGAGATAGCTCATTCAGGAGTTTGATTCCCAGAACCCTCATAAAAGAGCCAGCAGACTCGGTGGCATGTACACGTAATCCCAGCGTGGGAAAGCAGAGACAGGAAGGTTCCTGGGGCTCACTGCCAGCCAGTCATGCCTAATTGGTGAACTGTAGGCCAATGAGAGACCTGGCTCCGAGGGAGGAGGGCTGTGTTCCTGGGGAAGTTATCCTCTGGCTTTCACACACGTGTGTTCTGCACATATGCGCGTGCTCACACACGCACACACACACAGAGTTTGTTTGTTTTTTTTTTTAAGTGTTCCTCCCTAACATTAAACTCCATCATGTAGAAACTCGAGAATCTCCATCACAGCTGAGAGTGATGGGTCACAGCATAATCCTAGCACTCAGGAGTCCAAAGCAGGAAGATCATGAGTTTGAAGACAGCCTGGACTATGCAGTAAGACCTCCCTCAAAGAAAACCTCAAACTGACCAGCGTGGTCCACACCTTTAACCCCAGCAGGGAGGCAGAGGCAGGCAGATCTCTATGAGGTCCAGGACAGCAAGGGTTACACAAAGAGACCCTGACTCAAAGGAGAAAATGCAAGAAAAAAAAATTTTAATTAAAAAAGAAACCCCACAAACCAGCAATAATAATCACTTTTAAATACCAGTTCTCTTCAGTGCTTGGAACACCACTCAACACCTGGATTGAATGAGTAAAAGCATCAATAGCTCACTGAGAGTTTTGTTTGTGCTCTGTGCCTCTCAGATTAACACACAAATACAATCCTTGCTGCGATGGAGGCCAGGGTCAGAACTCTGCAGACCCTCCCTGGAGCAAGCCCAAAAAGCAACAGAAGAGCTTGTTCCCAGAAAGTCTGAGATATAGCCCACAGCAACCTGTCACAATAGGGGGCTTCTTGTTTTTCACCTAAGCATTTCTTTTTGTTTATTTTTTATTTCTTTTCCTGTTCTTGTCAAAAGATAATCCCCGAAAGAGTGGATTAAATTGGTTACACTGAGCTACCTTGTGCCGCTTCTGTAGGGTCCGCTATGTGAGAACGCGGTCCGGCACAGCTGCTGCAGAACCAGTTCTATTCCCAGAGGGTCGTGGAAATGAGCACAGGACAGCAGAGAAAAGTAGGGCAGTGTGCTAGCTACTTTCCGGAGCCTTGTCAGGTGCTGTTTTACCTTAAGTCTTTCCTCTCAGGTATTAAGAGGGCACTGCCAGTTAAACTGGGGGTGCCCCTTCCAGTGTCTTGATTGACACATGTAGATGCGCCACTTAATCTTCCCAACTGCCCTGAGAACATGGCATTTTTGTTACTGTGTTTTGTTTTCATCGTTACTGTTTGTAGAAATGAGAAATCTCAGGCCCAGAGCAGAGTTGGAATGAGAGTGAGGCATTCCCTTCAGGTGCAGAATTTAAGGGCCAAAGGCTGTGTTCAGTAATCAAGGCAAACAATATTGTATGCATCGAAGATTTCAGTTCTGACAAGATCTGACAGTGTCTGGATTAAGGTGAGGTAAAGTACATAGTCAGAGCCTGAAATTTATTGCAAATGATGGTATTCATCATAGATACTTTACACTGAGTTTTAGATTATTGCATTAAATCATTACTCACCCTGATTAGTTCAGGTTGTGTTACTTTGTTTTGCATACTCCTTGATTTTTGCTTCTAAGGCCAGTGCTTCCCTCAGGTCACCCTGGTGCCACACTGCCTTGGGGACTGAGTGGCCCAGTCATATGGCCTAAAGTAGCAAAGCCTGCATTTGACTACAGATCACATGGCCTTCTCGTCATTTCATTTAGAATGCCTGATTGTCTTGGTTGTTTCAATTCTCTTAGGCTTTTCAGCCCCATTATTTAAAAATATCCTTAACTCCTTTGACCTTTGTGTATTTTTTGTTCAGTGAATTTAAATCATGTGCCCTCTGCTTTCACATCTTTTGATTTGTGATTTGTGAGTGTTTCCGCCAAGGGCACACTACAAGACATTCGCTTTGAGCAGAACAAGATTTTGTGGCCTGACTTAGGAAGTCTGATGTGGTGGTGTATGCCTGTGAGACCAACACTTGGGAGATTGTGAGCCCAGCCTAGGCTCCATCGAAGCCAACCACTCAAACCAAGCAGAAAGGAGCCCACTCTGAATGAGCTGTGGAAGGCGAGGGAGGTGTGATCTCTTAATCGCTAAGACACCTAGGGCAGAAGGGTAGCTGAATTCAGGGGTATGTTTTATAAAGTCAGGTGGGAGCAGTGCGTGTTTGGAATGTCAACTCCTTGGGAATAGAGAATCCCAAGGTCAAAAACCAAAACCAACATAAACTTTGAAACTATAAGGTAGAAGTTTCTACAGACTATTCTTTTAATGAGGTATTTGTTTGTTTGTTTGTTCTTAGGGGAGGGGCTCCTTGAGAGGGTCTCATTCTGTAGGCCAGGCTGGGCCTTGAACTTGATACCCTCTTGTTTTAGCCTCCTGAATATTGTGATTTGGGATTACCCATGTGAGCTTTTTCTTGAATAATAAAAGTAGCCAAACCCATTAGCATCGTTGTTATTTGTATGGAGGAAGTACATCTGAGTGTGTGAAGATGCTGATCTCCTGTTAGAGTCTTGTTATTTAAAGTGTGTATTGGTTAGTCCTGCAGTACATTGGAAAGGATAGACAACTTTCCAGATGATCATTTTCTTTACATTTGCCTGGGAATTTCAGGTCTAGTATATCTGTTGGGCAAATACTGGAAGTCCAAGATTAGAAATAGAAGGTAAGGGCTGGAGAGATGGCTCAGTGGTTAAGAGCACTGACTGCTCTTCCGAAGGTCCTGAGTTCAAATACCAGCAACCACATGGTGTTTCTCAACCATCTGTAATGAGATCTGACACCCTCTTCTGGAGTGTCTGAAGACAGCTATGGTGTATTTATGTATAATAATAAATAAAACTTTAAAAAAAAAAGTAAAAAGAAATAGAAGGTAAGAACAGGAGTAAATTGTTTTCCTTTACAATTAAATCTTTGTAGAGGTAAATAAAATTGAAGGCAAAGGAACATGATTTTGGAATGCTGCAGTATCTCTTGTGAAAGTTTCAGCATCCCTGAGAATAGCACAGGATAAAAATTGACTCACAGCTACAGGCGTTGAACACTCGGTTTGAGCATCAGACATAGAAGGAAGAGGGGCCTCACTCCCACACACGCATTTTCCCATTTTACTGCACTGAGACCACAGGACTTTAATTTCTGTAGACTTCTTAGAGGAACTGGGAGGAGGGAGCCTAGGGGTTTAGGCCACACTGCTGAGGAGCTGAGCACCGGGCTGGAGAAGTTAGTGCTTGTCTTATGGGTCACATGACAGAGAAATTAGCATAAGCCCCCATTAGTCTGCTAGTAGGGAAGTGGAAATGGATTTTTGTGCTCCATCAAGAGTGGCCTAGAAAATGGTGAATCCATTAACAAAAAATATAGGAAACAGTTTGGAAACTAGAGGGAAAGGTGGCCTTTCCAAGTGTGTTCTCTTTGAAGCAGTGGTGTATACACAGTGAAAGTACTGCTTAGCTCATTGGAGATGCAGAGGAACAGAAAGTGGATGTTCACACCACCATTGACTGGGAAGAGTGGTGAAGGTAGGTGCCAGCACCTAGACTAGTGCTGGAGGCATGAGGGGAGCAGTGTCAGCAGACCCAGCCTGCAGACGCAGAGCCTGAAGATCACAGCTTAGGAGCAATCCCAGGAGTGGGCTTGAACCCAGGAAATAACAACACAGGTCCACCAGTAGGAAGCTAAAATAAAAAGAGGTTCTTTCCCTTGTGTGATAAAGGCTACTTTTTTTTCTGGACACTTAGTGGACATTTAATGATCTCATGTTTTGTGAACTTGATTAAAAGCCTTTCTTTTTGATTGGCAGAGATTGAAATACATTTTAATGTATTTCTATGCTTTACAGTTCTCTCTTTTCTTTTTCTTTCTACAGAACATGAGCTTCTCGTGCATAACTATATCCTTGTCATTGCTCACAATGGACTAGTATCCACTAGACTTCAAGGGACTGAGTCATGTATGGCTGATTGATTTTATGTTAGTTTAGTAGCATACTAGAACAAGGAAATATAATATACTGTACCTTTCCTTTTTTGCTTCATCTGTGGCACAAACAACATGGTAGTGTAAAATGATACCCTTCTGTGTTCAGAGGTGGGAGCCGCGGAGACAGTGTGTGAAGTGTGAAGAACATAGCTCTCTGTACATGAGTTCCATGTGACTTCCTGGGCCTGTCATGGCTTGGGCGCAGAGATGTTTTTTACAGCAGTGTTTCTGTCAGATGGGAGCATGCAGAGATCACAGCTCCCTGAAAGATCATCACGTCTCTTTCAGCACTTGCACCCTAACAAGAGTTCTTGAAATCCGATAGAATTCAGAAGCTTATAAGGTGAACTCTAGTGACTTGGGTCTGTAACAAAGAGCAGCTCGGCTCACTTGAATCTCAATAACAAGACATTGAAAGCAGAGCCGGGCGTGGTGGCGCCCGCCTTTAATCCCAGCACTCGGGAGGCAGAGGCAGGTGGATTTCTGAGTTCGAGGCCAGCCTGGTCTACAAAGTGAGTTCCAGGACAGCCAGGGCTATACAGAGAAACCCTGTCTCGAAAAACAAAACAAACAAACAAACAAAAAAAGACATTGAAAGTAGTCTTTGTCATCAATAAGAAAACCCAAGAGCCCTCTCCAGGCTGAGAGTATAACAAGAGTAAGTTAGGGTAACATGTTGCCTTGTCCTCTGAAAGGGTTCACTCATTCATTCATTCATTCATTCACTCATTCATTCATTCACTCACTGTTTACTGTATACAGACATACTTTATACTAGGCTGTCACTGTTGTTGCCTTACAGTTCCCTAACTTCCACATATCTCACACAGCAAAACTCGGCACAGTGTGGTGGACACATTGGCTACAAGTGAAGGGAGATGTGGAGAGGAAAGGAATGACTAGAGGGAGAGATGTATTTACAAACAGTAAAGGAGGCATGTAGGAGCTGTGAAGGACTGAAGTCTATCAGCATCAGAAAGCTGAATGTGGTGACTCAGTGACCAGACAGCCTTTGCCTAGTCTGTGAGCCCCAAGCCAGTCAAAACAATCCTGTTGCAAAAAACAAGGTAGACAGTACAGCATCGAAGAACCAATGTCTGGGACTGACCTATGGTGGGTGGCTTCTTCATACACACATACACAGACACACACACACACACACAGACAGACACAGACACACACACAAACTTGCACATATACTCAGAAAAAATATGAAGTTGTGACAGTCAGTGTACAAATATAGGCAGATGAATTAACAAAATCCTTATAGGGCTCACTAAGGAATCTGAATTTTATCCTGAGCTTTATTCACTGAACCTGGAGCCAGCAGGCCCTGGTTTTCTGTCTTAGCCCTCCACAGTGCTACCGCTACAGTAGACACCTGGCTTTTATATAGATTTTGGGATCTAAACACTCTTAACCACTGAGCCATCTCCAGCCCAGTTGAATTGTCCTGAACAGAAACAAGTCTCGGTTGGCATTGTGTCATGATCTGGTAAGGACGAAGAAGAGATTTAAGAGAGAGGTAAACTAGAATCAGGAAAAGAAAGAAGCGCTAAGTGGGAGTGTTTATTATCCATCTGGACATAGAGAAGAAGAATGGAAGGTGAAAGAATGACTTGAACTTGAAAGCTGCTTAGGAGTTGGGTAACAAGTTGAATGGAAGGGTTAAGGTCAAGGATAAGTTAGGGCCAAAGATAAGTTTCTAGCCTAAATACCTAGGCATTAGGGGTACCTGTGACTGGTGCCAGCCTTGGCTCCCTAAGGTGAAGGATTGCGACAGAGGAGTAGTCAAAGGTTGATTCAGTCATTAACAGGAACCCTCACCGTTCATCTGAGACCTTTGGAACGGTACTGCGTAGGTATGAATCAGGTTTCACTAGTAAGGACCGAAGTCCCTACCTCAGGGTTCTGCAGCATGCATGCTTGCATTTATTACAGTTAGATACCCTTTTGATATTGGCTTTCGAGCCTGCTCTTTAATAGCTCTATAATCATATGTATGTTTTGTGTTTCATCTTGATAAATGATTACTATCCCTAGAACTTTGTATCTTCAAAGATCTTGAAGTAATTGATCTGCAGAACATCCCAGGGAGTTAGTAGGTGGGGATTCTTGCCTTTTTTTTTTAAGTTGGGAAAAACCCAGAGCTACTCAGTCACTTGCCCCAGGCAATACTGCCTTTACATCAACAGTCTACTTTTAAATCTGTAGTTTTCTTTATCTAATCAAACTCAAACTAGAGCTTTATCACCAGTCTTAGCTTATTATACCACGTTTTCCATTTCACTTATTTATAAATCTCAGCAGTAAGATCTTATAGTAGGTGAGCAAGATGCCAGAGGAGCGAGGAGGAGCAGATGACAAGTCCCTGCAAATGGGAGGAAAGGGACAGAAATTCAGCCATGTCTCCATCCTAGTGTATATTCAGGAGAAGAGTGCTCATCTCCCAGTGAAGGTGTGACATCATTTCAACTCACAGACCAGCTACTCATTTACCGTAGTCACCTTTGATATTCTGATGTGACTTTAGCACTTCATGCAGATACCTTAAGCAGTCATGGGAATTGCCATAAATGTGTGCGCATGTATTTATTTTTGTTTATATATATATGTAAATGCATATAATAAGACTGTGCAGAGGAGTAGACAGAAAATTGACTTTAGAGTAAACTCTTGGCTGAAATTCCTCCCAAGAAGGAATGGGCGACACTGGGCAGGGACCTAGCTTCCAGCATCATGGGAAGGGTTAGATCTTGATACATCACAGCTACCCTGCATGGAGTTTGACAAGTCCCTGCTTCATAACTTCAGAGACAACGAGTAATCATGCTGAAATGGCCATTGAGTTTTCTAAATTCAACTGTTGAAGTGTTACAGCCTATTAAAGAAGCTAGTGAGCATTTCAGTCCTGAGCCATTAAGGTACTGGTCCCACCCTAAATTCATGGACAAATATGGGAAGGTGATTTCAGTAGGTCAGCTGTCAGTGTGTGCCTTCCAAAACATTATAGTCATGTTACAGTAAACTTTTTATATTTGTTGCGTCACAAAGATTTATTGAAGTGATAAAAGTTATTATGGAAAACAGTGTGCAGTAACTATGGCAACAGTTATTTGATCTTGCAGTAATTAGCTGAGCATTTGGTTGCCCAATACTTTTCACAATGCTTTCCTGGTTAGTTCATTAAACAAAATTAGCTTTTGTTTGAACTGTCTTCCTACAGCGTCCTAAATTTGATTTTAGTTCAAAAGAATTAGAAAGCGTATTTTAAAGCTACCTTTCCAACTTTTGGGTTGTGGCCATTATTTGAAGTCATAACTTTTTAATTTAATCCTCTATTTATGTACTACAGTGTGCTATGACTCATTGGTTCATCCTCTGAGTTTCAGTGTAGCAGAGTGTCCTGAGAGATGAACAGTGTGGTTGAAGGATCCTGTGGTGGCTCGTGCCTGGATGCCAGCTTGTGTCCTTCCTATGTCTCCACTTCCTTCTTGTGATACTGGGTTACTGTACCATGGGTGTTGCAGTCCCCAGATTACACATATGATTTCGTTAACAGTCTGTGTCTCCCCCTGCCACCTGGAGCCGGGCATTGCCTAGCTTTGCTGAGACTCGCTCACGTTACTGCTCTCGCCGTGCTCCTGGGGACACGGGCTGTGCTCCTTCCTCTTTCTGCGTGCAGGTGAGTCATGCAGATGGTGATGTCATCCTTGGAGGACTTCCCCTTGAGACAGGGGCCCTCAGACTTTCTGCCTTTCCTGTCCTCTGTCACTCCACTTGCAGAGGTGAAGAGGGGCACACCAAAAGAAAGTGTCGTGCAATCGAGATTTCAAATCAAAACTCACGAGAAATGAAATGGAAGAGGAGGGTGCTAGCGTGTTCCGGAGTGAATTAGTTTAACTTTTTTTTTTTTTTTCTAATTCAGAAAATGGGGTTAGAAAGATTGCTCCCCAGTTATGGGCACTTGCTATTTCCCAGAGGACCTGAGTTGGGTTCCCAGCACACAGGTTGGACAGGCCACAGCTGCCAGTGACTCCTGCTACAAGGAAATCCTTTATCCCTGCCTCGCACCTACACTTCAAAATAGTAAATGTTCCTTGTAGTTCATTTTAATCCTTGTCAGCTCAGTTTAGTGATACACACACACACACACACACACACACACACACACACACTACTAGCTTTTAAAAACTTTCCAAGTTTTTTATGATTTTTTTTTTCCTCATTTAACTTTCAATTGCCTGCCAATTTTCAGTTGAGGAAAGTTTTTCTTACATAAAAACAGAGCCTTTAGGATGACTGTATCTTCGGTTTCACTAACCATCGGCAGAATTCTGTTAAGAACTTACTTGTCCCTGTTCTTGCTGTTGGAGCTTTTCAGGATGATTTGTCCACAGTGAAAGCAGTATTAATTACCGTAGGTAGCTTCGGCGCCCAGCTCATCTTTTCTGCTGTCTTCCCCATCACTGTCAATATTCTGGATGCTTTCAGCATCATAACTGGTGTCAAGGACCCACATGCATTTCCCTCCCACACACTCTTTCTCTCCCTAGAGTAACATCATTTGGAACTTTGAATATCCTTTGATGTAGCCTTTACTGGAGCTTCTGTGAAATTTCTCTTGCTTTCCCTCGTATTATCCCTCGCTCCCCAGTCAGGCCACTGCTGTCCTGTGCCTGATTCTTGGCCACGATCATCACCATATTACAGTTAAAGGCTAAAACACTGTTGCCTGTGGGCTGTGAATTCCAGGAAAGAGACATTGCTACCTGCTTCTCCCGAGTCGTCCATAGACTATGACCAGGTTATAGCCAAGCAGGTCAGTGGGCTAGCCTTACCTCACGACCTCCTGACCCTCTGAATCCTAGTCATTTCTATTGTTCATTTTACTGTCCAAGCTCTGCCAGGGTAGGTGTTCACCCTCCTGGCTCTCCCACTTTTGCATTCCTTTCCTGGGCCTCCAAAATGTTCTGTGCTTGGACCTCCAGTGCTCTCAGAAAGGAGGGAAGAAAGGCAGTGTTATTTATTGGATCTCTGCTGCTCGCTTGGTGATTCAGCCCAACCTACACTGCGTACTTGGCCCACTTACTAGAGCAGTCACCAGCACTCTGCACTCCTATGATCACCTCACCTCCCACTGTGCCATCAGTCCAGCCAGCCCCTGTCCTTTGTCCTGCTCCAGTGCTCCAGGACTCTTAACTGAAACACAGGCTTTTCCAGACTGAGCCTTCTACAGACTGACTGCTCAGACAAAGATCACCTAATCTGTCCAGCTCCCAACCCTGTAAGCTGCCATTGCCTGGCATGGCTTCATTATAGTCTCCCAGGAAGCCCTTACCTGCAGAGCAGAACTAAATTCGTTCACATCTTCTCTTCTGCCATACTGTTGCTGAGCCCATTTCCTGTTCCCTGGCAGCCTTCCATGAGTCCCTCGGATGGCAAGTCCCCTTCTCCCTTCTGCAGAGCAAAGGACTGGTGGTTTTGAGGCCCTACCTCTTGCTTTACTTTTGGTCACACTGCATCTTCTGCTCACTCCGCTGTTCTCCTATCTCTAGCTACCGAATATCACTTAGATAAGAACGCACAACGATGTTTCATGTATTTTCCCTGATGATGTACACAGTGCCTGGTACAGTGTCTACCATGGTGGAAAGTCCATGAACATTTGAACAGAGAAGAAGCCAAAAGACAAAAGAGAGGAGATTGGACCCTGCTACTGTTCTGTATGCATGTGCACATTTCCTTTTTGAAGGTTTCATTGTGTATATTCATCACCATCTATTTTCTTCCCATCCCTAGACCCAGTGAAGTTAGTGCTGTCATCCCTGTTACGTATGTGCAGAGAAAACTCGTAGAAGTCACTCTGCCTGTAGGGGGAAGAACTTCCTGTCTTTCACAAACCTGCTCGATGCTGTAACTTCTGAAAAGCCTTAGTATGCCTCTAGTCTTCCATGGCACTCACGGGCATCTCTACAGAAATGACATTGAGTGGCTCCTGTGGCGGGTGCATTATGTTCTCCTTGCCATCGCTTACATGAGGGCTTCTGTATTTGGGATCTTTGCCAGTTTTCACTTTCTGTCTCACACTCCATATACCGTCTTAGCTCTTACAACCTCAAGCAAGGTAGGAGTTCCTCGGGTGGATGGAAGTGTTTCTTCTTTTAGGTGACCCTTGTTGGACATACATCAGGGAGTGTTGCGTAGTGACCTGTTCCTGTCTGCTGAGTTTGAGGCTCTGGGGCATGGGTCTGGTAACTTCTTCATCACTAGGCTTTTCTTCAGATATCACTTGGCATCTTTCTGTTGTCCCCTTCTCCAGTGGCCTGTCTGTCTCTTCCAGTCAAGCACTAGTAGTCCTTAGATAGGAGGAATATGGTGACTAACTGAGAAGCCTCTTTGTAAAGACCTCAAAAGCAATCACAGGTTTAAATGTGTGTTTGCAGATAAATACATACATATGTTTGTATATAAACAAAGATTTTTGTCATCTTCTTTAAGTGCTTAACTAGCGTGTGCTTACTAAGAAATCTCTGCAGACTATAAATTAAAAGAATAACCAGCCACCAAGAGTTCCAAGATAAAAAAATGCAAAAATTCTTTGAAAAATTTTTGTCTAGAAAATTATTTTGATTGAATTTTTAGTACAACATTTGATGTTAAATATGTCAGTAGCAGAGAATCTAAAAAAACAAGCATACTTGGGATCTTAAAAAGTACATTGTCAGTGTCCATCATGTGCATAGATTTTAGTTGATTACAGTGAAATGACTGTGGCAGGGAGAAAGAAAGGTAAGTACTAATAAGGAGTTCCAGAAGCTTCTGGGAGCTAGGACCACTGGTTCTGGAGGCACTGCACCATCTTTGGGTTCCCCAGTGGCATGGAGGGCGTGCTTCTGAGCAGTCTTCCTGGCCCTCCTCTCCCTGGTTCCTTTGGAGGAGAAGAGGTCGGGGGTGTCTGCAGAAGCCTGAGGGCAGAAGCCATGGGTTGCTGAAGCTGAGCCCTGCGGTTGCCATGCCAGGGCCTGGCTGGTGCTGGCTCAAGCTCCTCCTGCTCCATGTTTGCTTTGGGGGAGCATGCCGGAACTGACCTTTCACTTGCCCTTCACGCTCTGGGTGACTCAAACGCTGAGCCATTGTTTTAGGAACTGATTATGCCTCCACTGTATGACAGAGGTATTTCCTCAGCGCTGTGCTAAGGCTGGGAAGTGGGTAGATTTTGGTATGCGTTTGCTTCAATCGGGAGGACCGCGTTTCTCTTTCTTTGGGTATTGTTTTGCTTTTTCCATCTGTAATACACATGCCAGTCCCAGATGGTGAAACTCACCTAAACCTGTCCAAAAACTGCCAAGAGATCTTGTAGCTTTCACTGGCAGCTTGTAGCCTTAGTGTGCCATGTCTGTTAAAGGCTCACTCTATCCTTGCCATCACATGGAGGCCAAGATGGAACTGGAGTCAGAAGAGACAAATGTGGAAATGTAAGCCATACTTGTAAATCTTCATAGTAGAGCAACTGTGACCAGTGTGAAGGGAAGCTTTTAGTAAGTGGATTCATGGAATCTGCCCT
Organism: Mus pahari; assembly: GCF_900095145.1. Lineage (NCBI taxonomy): Eukaryota > Metazoa > Chordata > Mammalia > Rodentia > Muridae > Mus > Mus pahari. The sequence continues at coordinate 25,350,809 of NC_034606.1, forward strand.
CTCTGAAAGTTTGGAGTTACCAGTTAAATACGTATGTATTTTTCAAAGGAAATCATCAAAAAGGACATTCCGCTCTTATTACAAAGCTATTTTAGGGGTAAATATTTTGATAGATGTGGTTCAGTGCACCTGGGAGCTGAGCTGTAGCTCGAGGCGGTTAGAACAGATGGAGCTCTGAGATAGTTCAAGGCTTGGGTTTTCCCCTGTGCAAGCACATGGCTGGTGGGCCTCGGGAACCTTCACTTTCTCCATGCTGATGTTAGAAAAGTAGCTTTCTTGTAGAAAGGTCTCATCACTGAAGAGTTCTGGGACCATCCTAGGGTTCTTCTCTCAAATAAATGTATAGTGAGGTCTGTTGTGGTACAAACATTTTATTAAGAGAAAGAATGCAGTCTGTAGACAGGAGTAAGTCATGTCAGGGCTGCCTACATCTGCATCAAATGCAGAGGTCTGGGATTTGGGCACTTACTGACTGACAGGAATAGCAGAAACTTAACAAGACAGAAAGACTGCTGTGAACTTCCTCCTTTTTTGAAGTTGAGTTGAATCACTAGTCAGATTGAAATCCTAGCATATAATTTTTAAAAATAGTCTAGTGTGTCATCCAACCTTGTCAGGAAATGAGTGTACACGCATACAGCTCTGGCTGCTTCCCATGCTCACCTGCCATTTCAGTAGAGAGCTTGCTTGGCGAGGGACATTTTACAGTTCTAACACTTTTCCCTCTTTGACTAAAGTGACCTTTTGTCAGCCGTAAAAGTATTTGTCCTTGTGAAAGTCACATCATAGGAGCCGGGTGGCTTGGTGGTAACCTGAGTCCAATCATCGGGCCCATTCATAAGTTAGTGACAGCCGTAGGATCTTGGAACAGGGACCATATTTGTTGGTGTGATTTGTCTCTGTTTTGGTTTGGGTTTGTTGAGAAAGTCTCACTGTGTAGCCCAGGCTGGCCTGGAAATCAAGCCAATCCTGGCTTGGTCCCCTAAGTGAGGAGTTTTACAGGTATGAGCTACCACACCCAGTTGTTTGTCACTTCTTATTTCCTGTCCCAGGATAAGTTCCCCAAGGGCAGAAACCACCTTTCTGTTCTCATCTAGTAGTTGTTGATGATTTGTTGACGGACACATAACTGAGAACTGTTTGTGTAACCCCCAAAGCTCTCAGTTAACACATGGTGATGGTGATTTTTCAGCACTTCCTTATTAGTAGCACAGGCAGGAACATGGATATTGCGAGCTCGCCAAGCACTAACCCTTCCCACCCTTGGTGAGAGTTCCTGATAAACCTTTGGCTTCTGAGGAGAGAGAACTAAGCCCCAGTACCTCTTCAGCAACAGCCTTTCTAGATGCTGGAGGTGGATCTGGACTGCCAGAGCTGTTATAGCGTCATGGAGGTGTCCTGTGCTTGCAGCAGCTGCTAGCCCTATTGTGCTCTTTCACTGAGCGTTCTATTAGTCTTTGTGCCATCTGCTTATTTGAGACAATACAGCTGGGTTGACTGCAGCCATTCCAACAATCAGGAATTTCTTTAACAATGTGAACATTGCACACTGCCTCTCATTGTACACAGTATTAAGTCAAAAAATACCATTTAGAAATGGTTGTGCTAAGCTCACTTTAAAATAAAAAGGTTCTATTTAAAGTTCAGCTGGTTATAGTATAAACCGGTTCTGATGACTCACTCTAGCAATACTTTTACCCCCTACATGTGCTTTTAGTAGTTGTTTGGGACCCGGACAGGAGAAAACTCTTAAATTATGTAGATTACTTATTTCAGGCACTTGATTTAGTAGCAACTTGTTGACTAATTGAGGAAACACTTTTAGTTAGAAATAATTAGAAACACTAGAACATCCAATTTGGTGAAGGGCATTTCATTATAGGTGTAGTTCATTTGTGACTATGTGTATAAGTTTCATAATTTTTCAAGTGCATGCTTGCCTCTAGACCCTGCCTGACAAAGGTATAATCTTCCTTACAGTAGCTCAGCTGCAGGCAGGAGGCCATCGTCATTTTCCAGGAAGAAACTTGCTGGTATCTCCAGAATGGGTCAGCAAATGCAGTCTCAGCTTTTCTCCCTGCCTACAATCTTTGTGACAATCATAAACAAATTAAATGGCTTTAAAGGACTCAGAACTTTTGACCGGCAACCTGCTTTCTTCCTTAAAGTCTGTGGGTATGATCTAGTTAGCGAGTTTCCCTCACGGTGCAGAGTGGGCAGCATAGCAGGATGGGTCATTCATCCTAGAGCCATGAACAGGACTTACAGTGGAGTTGTCCACATTCAGGGATAAGTCTTCCCTTCTAAGTTGGACCTTTCTGGAAATGCCCTCATAGATACACTCAAAGGCGTGTTTCCATGGTGATTCTAAATCAAGTGAAGTTTACAGTGACGATTAGCCATCACAGTCACTAAAAATGAGTGACTATCACTCACTGCATTCACAGCAAGACTGGCAGGGTGTACTGAGGGGAGAGCAGGAGTCTCCATGGACTCTGGTGCACTTCCAGGTCATCCTCTGAGGGACTTAGCACACTCTGCACTACAGGGTGCAGGACACTGCAGAGTGCACGAACAGTCTGCTGCCTTTGTAGGCACTGTGCTGAGGATCGGATGTCCTGCCCCAGCTACTGCTCTCAGTGATAGTTTTTCTAGAGAAAATGAAACTTGGTATTTTGCTTTTTAAATATTCACTAATGATTACATTTTTCAAAGCACTAAACAAAGCCCTGTTTACAAATTACAGTTATAAATAATCGGCAGGTCTTATATGGTATGCTAATCGCTCCGATTTAAGAGTCAGTATTTAGCTTTTCAAATTGTTGATTTTGTGTTTTAATTTTAAGAGAGATATAACCCAAAGAAAGTCAATACTCTATGCTGATGAAGACTTGATCGTTTCCAGAGACAATTTCAGTACACCAGCTGTGTGACACCCAGAGCTTACGCAGTAAGAGTACTAACTAGCCCGTGTCTTCAAAGTATCTGCCACTGTGCAGGGGCAGGACACCACAGCATCACGGACCTGTGTCGCACCCATGAGTGTAGCAGTGTGGAGCCTCTTGGGTAGCCCTGGCTTCTTGCAAGATTTTTTGCCTGAGTCACGGATGGAAATGGAGAGATTTGGATGAGCACAGCTGTGCTATTATAGGAGGTCAGTCTAGCAGAACTGTTGAAAGAGCAAGCAGAAAGCCTGTGCTGACTTAAACCTTGGTATGCTTTGTGACAGCAGTGGTATCGCCACCATATTCCTTGGCCTCTCTGTGGTCTTGCTTTCTGCTTCTCTGAGTAAAAATCATACAGGTTAAATAGTCCTTATCCAAAGGACTCAGACACACGGTGTTGGAGGATTTTTCAGATACCACCATTTTTGCATGTATATAATATGATAAATTAGGGACAGGACCCAGGTTTCAACTTAAAATTTATTAACATTGTTTTCAATATATAGCCTATACATGTGGGCTAAAGATAATTTTATGCAATATTTTAATAATTTGTATATGAAACAGTTTCATGGTATGTGATATTCCACCCTTGGTAATAATATCTGCATCATAGCATTTCAGTGATTACATCAAATATTCAGGACCTCACACATGGCAAATGCATTGCAATTATTAACTACTGCCGCTGCTACTGTTTTTAATTACAAAAGGCCTGAGGCCAACCATCGCTGTGCCTGTTAGTAATTGTGCCCACTCAATTCTGCTTGGAGGATCTCTGTAAAGATCAATATGGGTAAGAAAACCCAAAGGTAAAATGTAATTACATGTGAATGCACATAAAGGTTTCACAAATGCAAAGTATTGTTTGGTATAAAGCCTCGTTTCAAAAGTGAAGACGTGGGGTAGAGCCTTTCCATCTTTGCCCAGCACTGTTCAGACCCCATGAGAAGTCATTCGTGTGTGTTCAGGAATTTCAGCTGTCTCTGTCGCTTCTGACATTCGAGACATGTTATGCAATTTGCCTTCAGTGTCTTTAAACCTCCTGAAAGAAACATTATAGAGCATGAAAGAATTTGCATAGTGTCTGCACAGCGCCCCATCAGTGTTGGTGGGATTTCAGTCTCTGGAAAGGGCCTTGTTGAATCATTCCATTCCATGATAATATTAGAGCAATAACCAAGACTGTGATATCTAGTCCCAGGAGCAGTTGATTTTTATTTGGGGATGGGTGGGGGATACAACCAAATGAAAATAGATTGGTCAAAACACTGAAAATCCCATTTCCCTAACATCATTATTTTTATAGCTAATGTGCCAATTGACTCATAGATAACACCTGTGTCGTTTATTTTTAAAAACCTTACTGAAATCTACATCTTAGTGAAACTCTAGGAAAAAAATCACAACAGCTGTCCAGGCATCTGTTTGAATGATGCAGTGTGAAAAGAGTTCTAAATATAATTAGAACGTAAGACAAACGAACTTCCAGAGCAGCACTCAAGTATCAAGTGAACTAGGATGAGAAAGAACGTCACTCAAATGACCTGAATCTAGAGTAGATATGGTTTGTTCTGGAAAGCAACAGATGTTTGCCTTGAGTAATCTTTATTAGCAAACTCAAAACGCAGCTAGTCCATTGCCACTTTCTGGGTGCAGAGAGCTAGTATACCAGGATGGGGGGCGGGGGTAGGAATGAATGATGTCAGGCTGACAGTGTAGCTCACTTGATAGAGTGCTTGCATGCATGTGTAAGGTCCCCAGCACGACATAGAACAGACATGGCAGTGCACCGCCTATACTCCCAGGACTTGGGAGGCGGAAACAGAAGACTCAAGGTTCTCTGCTGCAGAAGGACTCTGAGGCCAACCCGGGCTGCAGGAGACCTTGTCTCAACAAAACCGAAGTGTTAGTGACCCGGCACAGTGGGCCTTTCAGGACATCTTCACACACCAGTATTCCCAGGATGCCGTTTCAATTTGACATTCCAGGCACGCCAGTTAGCAGCTCTCACCATCTAGCTTAGTCTGTTTTGTGTTTCTGTAGCAGAACTCTGTGACTGGGTAATTAATAAAGCAATTTATTTCTCACCATTGTGGCTACTGGGAAACCTAGTATCATGGTGCTGGAAGCTGGCAAGGGCCATTATTACATCGTGTCATCTAAAGGCAGGATTCAGGAGAACCACTTGCTTTGCTCTTGTGTTGCTGTTGCAACTGTTAGCCAACAATTGGATTATTTTTGTTTGTTTGGTTGGTTGGTTGGTTGGTTTTGTTGTTCTTGGTTTTTGTTTTTGTTTTCTGGGGTGGTGCTACTGGACATCAAATCCATGTTCTTAATGAATGTCAGGCAAACTTTCTACCACTACACTATACGCTCAGCCTGCTGAACTCACTTTTGTAACAGTCTACTCTCAAGAATGTCAATCCATTCGTGGGGAAAGGGCCCTCCTGGTCTAGAAAATTGTTGAACATCCAGTCTATTGACACTGTTACTGTTACATTGCGTTGTATTTCTAACACATGAGCTTTCAGGACTGAGGCAGCATCTATCCTTCCTTCCATGCCCCTCTCAGTAGAGCCTAAGCATCCCTACTTGGCTCCTTCCTTCCATGTCCCTCTCAGTAGCTCCTAAGCATCCCTACTTGACTGAGATTGGTTTCATATTCTGAGAATTCAAAGAAGAGGTTAGACAGTGTCTCCTTTCTTTTAAAGGCTAAGTAACATGATGCACATTTTATTTCAAGTACTATTCAGCCTTTAAAGCTTTTAGCATTGTCTTGCATACAGTGTATGATAACATACACATGTTTTAATAGCTGTCATTTATGGAGCACTTGTAATATCTTTGTACATATATGCATGCAAATTTGTATTTAATCGTTGTCATCCTATGAGTATAGGTTATTGTCCCAGCTAGTCCCAATTCATAGATGAGCTCCTGAAGTTGGATGGTGATCTGGAGTTGTCCAAGGTTACACGTATGGCAGGTTTGTCTTAAGTACAACTTGAGTCCTTCACCCTTGGAAAGTTCCTCAGAGTCTCTTCCCACAGTCCCCATTTCCCATTGTCCCACAAGTTCCTCCAAGGACAGCGCTTGCTTGCAGCTTGTGTTTCCTGCTGTTCAGTGCCTGGGAAACTAATTTTCCACTGTGAATGTGTAACTTTGTAGCTTTTTCTCAGGGCTACAAAACTTTGAGAAAACAAAAGGAAGTTACCAGTCAAGCCTTGTCATGCTAATAGGTTAATGATCACACTAATGATTGGTAATAGCAGGAGAGAAGTGAGGGAGGAGGTAGGGTGTGAGTCTATAATATCTGCCTAGTTTGTTTCAGAGTGTTCAGATACTTTGACATCTCTGAACAGCCCACGCCTCACTAAGTCTCACTGGATTGTCAGTTCCCTCCATTTGGTAGGTGAAGCAGCTGAGACCTAGAGCAGTTGGCAGAAGACATTGCTCAAAGCCAAGAATCTATTTCCAGCAAAGCTGGGATTCAGATGCAGTTCTCGTTCCCTTGTATCCTAAGAAAAACTTGCCTGTCTGGTGGTTATTTATCCCAGAACTTCAGGTGTTGAGTGCACTTCCTCTAACCCCACCGCACATGCCCTTCATCTGTAGGATTTTACCAGTCATGTCAGAAACCTTGGGATTACTGCCATACAGAGTTCGCGTCTCTGGTTTTGCTGTGAATCCCATGGCACACTACCGTGTACCTGTTGCTGCTGACTTCCACAGAGTGAGCGGTCTTAGGACATATGTCTTTGTGTGACTCTCCCAGCGAGAGGTCATCGTTTAGTAGATGCCCTAACTAGGAAAGCCTTCTTCTCCGGGACCATTCCTCACAGTCCCTCTCACTGAGTCAGCAACTCGCTTCCTTTTCTCTCGGCCTACACATTCACTCAAGTCTCTCCTTCTGAAAGGAAGGGCAACAGAGGCTTTCTGTGTGTGGCTGAGGCTGTTCCTCCTCCTGCTCAGGGAGGTTTCACTCTTGAGTAAGCACAGTATCCTGAGTGCCTCCACCATGCAGTGAAATCTCTCTGAGAAAGTGCTCCGTGCCTACAGTCAGCCCAAGGTCTTGACTAAGCCTCTCCATCTCTTAACTGTTTCCACTGTTTCTGAGTTTGTTGTCAGTGTTGTATTAAGGTAGGGTCTTACTGTGTTGCCCAGACTGACATAAAACTCCTGGGCTCAATATATATTTCTTCTTCAGCCTTCTCAGTTTTCAAGAGCAAAGGTGTGCCCACTGCAGTGGTTCATTTGATAGCTTAGTGTTCTCACTCCCCCTTTGTGATCTCTGCTTGGGTTCCTTCTTAACGCCTACACCTGCACTGCAGGTACAGTTGATCAGGATTGTCTTCCTGCACATTTACCCTTCTGTACTGGCTCTGACTGGTCATTTCTGGAGTTGCTGTGGCTGCAGCTCCCATTCCATCCTCATGCTGTCAAATGAGGATCTTTCCCTATGATCTTACCCTTACTGCCCCTTTCTTTCTCCGTTGGGATATCTCAGGAGCACTCCAATGTCAATGTGGCCCCTTTCCTTCCTGCAATCCCTACATCAGTTAGTAGATCATCATCCACTCCACAAAACCCCGCCATCAGCATGAGTCCAGCCTTCGTCCTCACTGCCTGTAAGCGCAGCTCAGTCCTGTTGCTCCTTAGGTCCTTATGTCTCAGATGTCCTTTCACACAGTGAGAGCTCTTTCTCTGGCAGTTATCTTTGTGTCTGCAATACTTCCCTGGTATCTGTTGTTAGAGTGAGTTCTTTGTCCATCAGGACTTCAGGCTTTACTGCTGGTGTTTCTTTAGGATAAATACTCTTCTCTCGTCTTAATTCAGTCTTCATACTTCCCTGTCTATAGAAGTACCTAAAGCTTCCCATGTCCCCAATAAATATTTGTTGAACAGGATGAGACTTTCTAAAATAATCAAGAGTGCATGAAATGTATTGGAAATTAGACAGGGGGTGTGGTGTGGTCCTTGGGGAAAATCTACAAGTTCTTATTCAGTGTACCTTTTTTTTGTGCAGTTGTTTGGAAAGCACTGGATATTGACAGGTGCCCGTTCCATCCCTGGATCGCTTCTCTACCTTCATTCTCACTCTTGTCTGTTCCTGCTTACTCTCTTACACTCAGCTCTCTGTCCCACCAGAAGGATGATTTAGGTGCCTCCCATCCAAGTAGATGCCCCTGGCATGGCACCTATCAGTCATGTACTCCTATGTTCATAGTGCCTAGCCTGGCTCTACCTTCTAGCTATTAATGAATAACAAGGGGGTATACATCGAAATCACCAGATGTTTGTGGGTGTACTACTGTTGAACTCTCTGTAGAGCAGATGTCTTCCCACCCACCTAACCCCTGAATATACAGTTTAAGTTTCTTGAGTTCAACCTGAGAGCCATTCTTGTATTTGAGTTGAGTTCAAATTCTACCTGCTTCAGTTAACCGTTGTTAATCAGACCAGCTGCCCAATTACTGTGTCTCAGTCAAAGCATGGATTATCAAAGCCTTCATGTGTATGAGTCATATATGCCATTGATGTTTAGAAGAAGAATTAGTTTCTACCCGAATGCAAACTAGCCACAAAAGCTGGTGCTAGTATTTTGTATCTGTGAAGTTTAAAGAGTGTCGGGTTTTGATGCTCTACCTTTGAATGAAATGGGGCTGTATTATAAAAGTCACTAAGTTCTAGGCAAGTACCTTAGAAGCATAATCAGAAGCCCTGAATATGAAAACTGACATATGCAGTGTTTTCATGACATTGAGAAAAGTTGCACTGTCTGCTAATAGACCTATGTTATAAAAATATGGAAAAAGGGACTAGAGAGATGGCTCAGCGATTAAGAGCTCTGCTCTTCCAGAGGTCTTGAGTTCAATTCTCAGCAACCACATGGTGGCTTACAACCATCTGTAATGGGATCCAATGCACTCTTTTAGTGTGTGTCTGAAGGCAGCTGCAGTGAACTCATATAAATAAATAAATCTTTTTTAAATGTGGAAAGAGGACTTAATATTCAAAACAATTAGACTAATCTCCAAGTTATTATTAAAGTAAAAAGATGCTAACATAGGGTAGCTTTAGCAAAATAATGAAATTACAAATTTAAATATGGTGTTTGTCATGAGAGAAAGGTCTAAAGCAAGCATTAGAAGTAGATGTCATCACTCTTTCTAGACTACCTGCATTTTCCCCATGAATTGCCTCTTTATGCTTCTCTAAACCAGCCTCTCTGGCCATCTGGCAAAAGATGGCTTCCTTTTACCACTGAAGGCTCTGTGTCCTCTTTCAGTTCAGCTGAAGAATCCATCCTGAATTAGAGTCTCAGTTCTAATTTCAGCCTCTCAGAAGAGAAGTTGGTTCATGTGGCATAAGTCAGGAACCCACTGCGGTCCCAGCAACTGTAGCCAAGGAGACAGGGCCATGTGATGGAAATGTGATACCATAGCATCCACCCAGATTCACAGGCGAGATGGGTGGTTATGTGCTGGACTGACCACCCTTTCACAGCCAGACTCCAAGGAAGTAACATGGAAAGTACTCTAGTAACATTCGTCAGGTAAATGGTTTATAGCCTGATGCCAGGGTCTGCCAGCTAGTGACTCAACTTGATGCCAGGCTCACGCTTCATTCTGGAGAACATAAAGAACATAGGGAAGTGCCCAACTACCGACACTCTCTGTGCTTCTACTCAATTAGCAGAAGAAAATATTAGCTCTGCCTTCCTGGTGATACATATAGGTAGTAAATAAATGAATAAATCCAAAGCAAAATTGCAGTTTACAAAGGAAGTTAAAGTGGGGAGGGAGACAGACATACATTAGAACAAAACCTTTCTACAGGCATTAAAACCGAGGGGATGGCAATGGTAATCATACGATTCTGTTTACATTTTATCTATTCATAATTTCAGCATACACATAAACTCTGTGGCCTGCATTTAAACATTTACTGGTTCACTGAAAATATTAGCTACTAAAAGATTTTTATAAAAATAAGTAAAATACATGCCACTTAGTATTGGTTGGCAACTTTAATATTGTCTGAAATTTTTAGTTTTTACTTTCCAATTTTAAATTGATATGCTCCCAGCCCAGAGTTTGATATAATTATAAATAAATTCTTAACAAGCAGTTAAGTGTATGGTTGGAGTTACTAATTCAGTCAACTCTATAAGGAGATTTGGACTAAAATTTTACAAATAACACAGACTGAAAGACATTTTCTCTGTGGGATAATTAGGCAGTTGCTAAAGCTATGCTAGAATGTGTTTTGCCAGTCTGATGGATTGTCTCCAGTCATCCTAGTGATGGTAAAGGACCAGGCTGAAAGAATCTAGGGTATGTGAGGTTTGGGAGCCATGCCAATATAGTGGTTGCCAATACCAGCTGAGAAAACTCCTCTGCGTGTAAACCAGATCTGATAGTCGTTAACAGGGCCTTTCACCTAGCTGTACTAGGTAGAGCAACCCCTGTTGGTGCTTATTTAAAGCTTCTGTATAAACAGCTCCAGAGCTCAGGGCTTATTACTGTAGGTTCAGTGTAGATGAGGGGCATGTCAGTTCTATGAGGTTAGCTGGAGTCCTTCCATGTATGACTCCATCATCCTGAATCCCCTCCATCCAAGCTGGTCCAAGGGACAAGAGTGAGCTTGGACCAGTTCTGTACCAGAAAGCATCCATTATCCCATCACGATAGATTTCAGGAGTGAGTCACACAGGTGTGGTAACACCTGTCTCTAAGGAGGTTGGAGAAATGTATAGTCAGGACCCTGAAGGAAAACAACATTAGTATTTTCAGTGTTTGCCATAGTATTAGGATGGAGATTTGAGATGCTATTAGAAAAGGGAAATATTGTTTTAAAAAAAAAAGCCAAGGGTCCTTTTTTTCTTCAAAAGAATTTTATTGAAAATAATTAAAATTGTTTCAAAGTTACTTGTCAAAAAAAAATGATAGTTGAAATTCAGTAGGTCACCTTACCTCTCTAGTACTACAGGTAGTGGTAATAGCTTCCACAGACCACCTGTGACTCCCTAGTTCTTTCCACACTGAGAAATCCAGACGAGGATGAGAGTTTATAGAGGCTAAAAAGTGCTCAGCTCCGGTCAGAGACCGATAGGCATTCCATCTCTGCACAACCCCACTGCACCGAGTCTTCCGCAGGTGGGTCACAGCAAAACTAGTTCACAAGATTGACAGGTGAACACTTGTTGAATATCCCCATAGTATGGCACTATGGAGTGCATGCAAGGGTGTGTGTGTGTGTGTGTGTGTGTGTGTGTGTGTGCGTGTGTGTGTCTTTCTGTAATGAGAACCTGAGACAGTCACTTATAGGAGAAAGTATGTATGTCTGCGGTGTGGAGGTCCCAGTCCCTAATGACTGTTGAGCCCTGTTGCCTAGGGACTGGTGCAAGGCATGGGGTAGGAGTGTGTGGCAGAGCAAACTCCAACCTGTGGCCAGGGAGTGAGAGAGAGGAACAGAAAAGACCCAAGTCCTGCAGTCAGTCCTCTGTGGGTGTGTCCTCAGTGACCCAAAGACTTCCCATAGAATGTCATTCTACTTCTACACTAGCTTATAGCACTGAGCACTTAGCTGCCTTCCATGTGCCATGAGAAGTTTGTTTGAACTCATATCATCCCCTGTGTATTGCTCTTATTTTACAAATAACGAGCCATCAAACAACTTGCCAGAGTTTGAACAGCGATTTAAGGTCACAGTGAGACTCTGTTCCAGAGCTTTTGTCTGCCTGGGACAGAATCTAATTATGAACTTAAATCTAACTGTGACCTCCTAAGCATCAAGCTGCAATGCAAAAATTAAGACACCAGAGAGACAAACATCACAAGGGTTGGGGGTAGGGGTTCTAACTTAAATAGTAGGAAAATAGAGTGCTATTTCACCTTAAATTCCCTGGGATCTAGTCCATTAATCCATATCAGGAAACCCCCATCCAGGAAGTTTATATGGAAAGATTCAGACTGGGAGGTTTAAGATCAGGAACCCTATTGTAAACAAAACTGCCTACATTTTCAAGGCCTCGAGTTGGGTCTGAGTAGCTCCTCCCCACCCCCATGTAGGACAGCGTTACTGTCAAGTCAGTCAGTTTTACAGTTTAGTTGAATTTGAACTGGACATCTAACAGTTCACTAAAAGATGACTGGGCATCTGCCCTGTGCAGAGTGCCACATGAATTCTTTTAAAGAACACAGTGAGGAAAGTACACTCATCCAGCTCACAGATGGCGAGGGATAGAAACGGGATCGTCTTCAACGTGACAGGCCGCCATGGCACGGAGCCCACCCTTAGGTCTGTACCTGGTGAGCCGGGCAGGAGACAGCGATGCTGGGACCCTACATTACATAGTTATCTTTTCTCTTAACTTATGACCTGTGAGTTTTGCGTCAGCTTTATTAATAGAACCACATACCATACAACTCACCTGTTGAGAGTGTTCACTGAGTTTTACGAGTCCTCAAAGCTGTACGACCATCTTGACAACAATCACAACAAGAAACCCTCTGTTGGTATTCACTTCCCATTTTCTTCCAGGCCCCCCAGTGCTAGCCGCTACAAGTGGACTTTGTATCTCTGTAGACTTGCCATTTGGATATCGCATACAAATGTGTTGGTGTGGTCTGGTGTGTCTGACTTCCCTGACTCGGCATGATGCTTTCCAGTGTCATCCATGTAGAAGCATGTGTCCACACATTCCTCTTTATGCCTTTAACCCATTGTATGGACATGCCACATTATTGACTCACAAGCTGGCAGTCATTCTGCTTGTTTTTCTCTTTTGCCTGTGATGAATAATGCTGTGTGAACATTTCTGTACAAGTGGATGTGCGTTTTCATTTTCACCTCTTGTGGTGTTTATCTCAGAGCACAATTACTGGGTCATATGGTAACTCTGTGTTTATCCTTTTTAGGAACTGCCAGGCTGTTTCCTACAGCGAGGGCGCCATTTTATATTTCCACCAGCAGTGTATGAGGGTTCCAATTGTTCCACGTCCTTGCCAGCACTTGTTACTGCCTGTCCTTACTGTAGCCAGTGTAGTGGTGTCTCATTGTTTTGCCTTACATTTCTCTGATGGATAAATGTTGTGGTATTTATGTTACTAACCTAGGCAGAAGTTTAAATCTCATACTTTCATATAGAAACCACTGCATATTACTGAATTAACCAGTAATTCTGAAGCAAAACCATAGTTCTGTACCAGATAAATGTTATTCATGAAGTTATACTTTAAAAAATAAATAAATAAATAAAGTAAAATGACTTGGGATGAAGATAACACACTCACCTGAGAGTGTGAATTCATCTGCAGTGTTCTTTACCTGCGCTACTACAATGCTGTTGTGTGACATTTACTGGATAATCCAGACAGCACTTTGACTAAATCCACAGTATGGTGTCACTGGGTAAACACTTGAGAATGGAAATGTGTATCTCTTCTGGTTTTATCGGTTGAGATTAAAGGTGGTTTGTAGCACAGGAAACCTTTTCTCCACCACTCTGTATCTCAGTGTGGGCCAATAATCTGTCACCTGAAACCACTTAAAATAGGTTGGGCTTTCGTGACTGTCCTGTTGCTGTGATGACATCATATCTGACTGCGGGGGGGGGGGGGGAGAACACTTCTCAGACTTGTTTGCCTCCATGCCCTTTGTCTCCAGTTAAAAGCACTGCCCTTTTTAGCCCTTACCTCTGTCTGGTTCTCAGATGTTTTCCACACCGTCTGTCTCTGTGGAGCTCCTAGTCTGCTCACAGTTGTTTCAAGGAAAGCACCGGGTGCAGCCTGGAAGTGTGAGTTTCACCAGCCCTGGCTATGTATAAAATGAGGAGGGGCTGGTGGAGGAGACAAAGGACCACAAAGCAAACTCTGAAGAGGCTTCTCTAGAAAGAGTATCAGCTCCCCAGGGCGGGTAACCTCACAGGAGACCAGTGGGCCTCACTGGCACATAGAGAGCCTCACCAGAGCAAAGCTTCCTGTGTGCTGTGCATCCCTGACTGCATGCGGCACTGTTTGCTGAGGGCCTGCAGGGGACCAAGGAGAAGAGAGAAAGGAAGAGTGGCTAGTTCCTCCCTTCTTAGTCTCTACCTCTGCCTTATCTGCTCCTCAACTTACTGTGGGTCTGTGGCTCAGCTGGGGAGTGGTTCCAAAGAATGACTAGACTGATTGGCACGACTTTAATTCTGACACCCCAGTGTAACAGGAGACGACAATCTCAGACCCTTAAACTGGTGTAAGCCTTTGTGAGTTCTCTTTTGACATTTTTTGAAACACTGCTCTGGGTGAAGCAAGCACATTGTGGCTACTAAAGATCCTGGACAACTGGCTAACCATGGACCATGTGCCTTCAGGACTGTTATAGAGGAACTAGATAGAAATCATTGATAGGTTAGTAGCAATTGTGGTTTGGTTCTGATTTTTAAAGTGACTAACCCGAAAGTAACAGAAAAATAAATGACGGTGAATGCTTGTTGAACTGGACCGTTTGCTAAGATCGTGCAAATAGATGTGCACAGGCTCCGGGTTCATTTTTTCCATAGCCCTCTGACATGGCGCAATCAACCTCCAAGTGAGCTGTAATGAAACTTAGTGCATGACCGCTGTATCCAGTGCGCCCTTAGCTTAACACTCTTCTGTCTGTGACCTGACATAGTGAATGTGGTGGCTCCCTGCTCCCACAAGTCCTGTGAGGAATGGTGAGGAGGAGGTATTGGAGTGGAGAGGGTTGTATATCGAGAACTTACCCACGTTAGGAAGCCAGCTGACAGGTTTGGCTGTGGCAGAGCTTATTTTCCATTGGATTCTGAGTTTCTTTGCAGCAGTTTTTACGGAAAGCTTCAAGCTCCTTGCCCTCACATTCCCACACTGGAGGGGATGATGGCCGAGGAAAAGCGGATTCATTTGTTCCTGTAACAAAAGAATCAAATGTACTTCTGTGGAACAAAAATGCATTGGAAATTTTGCTTGTTCTTTTCTATTACAAAATTGAAATAAAAAAGGAATGTTACCTGTACTGATTTTCTTATTTCATATGGAAAATAAGAATATGTTGCCGGGCATGGTGGCGCACGCCTTTAATCTCAGCTCTTAGGAGGCAGAGGCAGTCGGATTTCTGAGTTCGAGGCCAGCCTGGTCTACAGTGA
>NC_034606.1:25366281-25368667 GCF_900095145.1 Mus pahari
TCTTCCTCTTCTTCTCTCCTCTTCTCTCTCCCTTTTCCCTCTCCCCTCTTTCCCTCCCTCTTTATCACACACACGCCGTGCACGCACGCACACACACACACACACACTGTTAACAGCTGCTTGCTCCATTCTGATTTGTGTGCTTTCCAGTTAAGGTGAGTGTCTTCAATGCTGTGACTAATGCCGCACTCCTGTAACAGATGCCTGTCCAGAGGGGACAGTGACCTTCCCTCACCCATTCCTCCCCACCACCAGACACTCACAGAAGCAATTCTTTCACGTGCCCCTAAGTGACCTCCACAGGTAGACCATGCCCTAAATCTGGCAGCTTATTCCATTTTCTAGTAGAAACTCCTTTTCTGAGTTTAGGGAAATTTTATGTTCATTGTGTCTTGTTCTTAAAAGTATTCCTTCCAGAGTGACACACGGTGAAAACGAGGGTGGGTTGCCTTAATTAGGAGACTTCGTTGATTGCTTCCAATAAGTAAAGCAATTATGCCATGTATCAGAATATGGATGCAAATGCTTTGTAATATTAACCCTTGATGTGGAAGAAGTAGCCTGGCCTTTGAAGTCAGGTAATTGCAAAACTAATGCTGACTGGATGCCAGGCACTGTTGCAAGCTCCTTTATAAGTTGGTTCCCTCACATTTACCTCAGCCCTCTCAGAGTGCTCTATTAATATGCCCATTTCACAGATAGGAGGAAACCTGGGGTGGGATTAAGAAAGCTGTTGTGAGTGTGGGAACCAGCAGTTGAAATCAAATGTTCTGTCTGAGTCCGAGCTTCCAATACTGGTGCTACACTTCAGTCTCCAGGTAGCTCTAGGAGCTAAGCTGACCTCACAGTACTTTGCTCACCCATAAAGCTGGGCCAGGCTCTTTGAAGAATTAAAGGAGAGCAACTCTTGCTCTTGCAGAGGCTCTGGGTTTGGTTCCCGTTGTCAGACATCTCACTCTGTTGTCGCCTGTAACTCCTGCTTAGGGGATCCAGGCCTGCACACCCACACAGGGCTGTGCACAGAATTATAATAAATACATTGTTTCTTTCAAATGAATTAAATGGCTTACTATCAAGCATGACCAGGGATTCTTAATGGTGACTCTACACCTAACTCATTTGTGGTTTTCTATTGTTTTTTGTTTTAGTTTAGGCCCCACCCAGAGAACTCGTGATTCATTTCTTTACCCCATGGTATGTGGTCTCTTATGACCAATGTAAGATCCCTGTCAGAATCACTTCAGAGTAAGCAGAGTGGCTTTTTAAATGACTCTTGTTGATGACTGTACACCTCATTTCAGTGTTAGTCAGTCTGGACCAAGACAGGACAATGGGAAAGGACCAGCCTCATAACCTGTAACAGTTGTTCCTGAGATACATAAGCTGCCGCCCTCACCCCCTCACTGCTGAAAGATAGCATATTTTATAAATAACCGATGCAACTGAAAAGGAACGAATTGGTTCCCCCACCCCCAACCCCCCACCCCCGCCGCTTGATAGCTCCTCTGTTGAGACCCAGTGAACTATCTCGAAAGCAAGCCTTTAAAAGACATAGAGTGTTGCCCACAAACATTTTACATTTTTAGGTCCGTGAACAGTGGAGCTCAAAAGGCTTAAATATTCTGGCTGATACAGGCTTCTCATCACCAGGTCCCTTACTCAGAGAGGGGGAGACACTTGTCAGCACACTGCTTTCCAAACGAGAAAGGAGCTCTCCAAAAGAGCAGTTGCCCCTGCAGTGTTTTCTATAATGAGAGTTTGAGATAATTGCTGTGTTGAGACGGAAGCTCTTTTGATTTATAAAGCAAGCATTCATTTAAGAAAATGTTATCTGAACATATGATTTTAGTTTTCTTTTGCAGGAACTGACTTACTTCAAGGCCATGCCATTTAGATCTCAGGCTAAGCCAAATCAAAGGTGACAAGGCACATCAGTGACCTGAGAGGCTGGGCTACCTCACAGGTTGGCACTGTCCCATCCGACAGTCATTTATTGAGTGCTTACCAGACACTGTGATTCACATGTTCAAAGGACACTGCCCCAACACTTAAGTACATGGGAGAGGGGGGCAGTGACATTCAGCTGCTGTTAACGGTGGAGGAAAATGTGAGTATGCGGGAAGGGCCCTGGACCGAGCCAGGAGTAGAAGAGGGGAAGGGATAGGGCTGAGCTACAAAGCTTCCTGCAGAAGGGACAGCTAGAGTGATTCCTAGAGGACAGGTTACTGTGGGTGGAAGAACCTTCCCGCTGGTCACTCGTGGACACTGTATAAACACCCTGCCTAACCAGCATTACCTTGGCTTCAGGAAATGCCTGGTGGCCCACTGGCTTCAGTCTTAGGTGACCCACTGGCTTCAGTCTTAGGTGACCCACTGGCTTCAGTCT
>NC_034606.1:25368959-25410633 GCF_900095145.1 Mus pahari
AGGTGACCCACTGGCTTCAGTCTCAAGTGACCCACTGGCTTCAATCTTAGATGGCCTACTAGCATCAGGTCGTAGCATTATTTGAATTTTAAAAGTCATTTTTTTGTCTCACAATGATTAGCTAGGCTCATGAGCTCAAAGGAATAAGATATTCCTTTTTGCCTCTGGTTTGTGTCACCTACTCTCCTCCATTTATCATTTGACAGGGTTACGAAGGAACAAGCAACACCCTCAGCAGTTAGGCCACTGGGAAAGAGAAGCCCGTGCCACCAGCCACAGTAAACCTTATCCCCAGCGTCACTGGAATTGATGCCACTCTGACCAGTGGTTCCTGGTGACCATGTCAGTGCCCTTTAGCAGACTAACCTCTCTATACTTGGCTCTCTTCTCAAGATAAGGAATAATAATAGCTCCTTACTATACCACACTACCCTGGGGACATGGGGGTTGAGGCTGACACTGAATGAACTCACTCCTAGGGCAGCAAGAACAATTTGTTAGCTGTTAAGGGACAGTGTCCCAGTTCCTTCCATGTGAGACTAAGACACATACAAGGACTTCTGCAATCCAGAGCTCCATTTTCTGCAGATACTACTTTATCATTCAAGCCATTGTGTTCCTTTCATAGCCATTGCCAGTGTGCTATGTGCCAGACACTGTTCTCAGTACCTGGGATAGAGTCAGAAATCAGGAATCAGTCCACACAGAGTCTGAGCTGTGGTGTGGGAGTCAACCTGACACATTTCATAATGAGAGGGGGAGAGAGAGAGAGAGAGAGAGAGAGAGAGAGAGAGAGAGAGAGAGAGAGAGAGAGAGAGAGAGAGAGAGAGAGAACACACAGAGCTTACAAGGCCCAGATGGCGCAAGCCCTTCAAAACTGAGAGCAGAATGAACAACTACTAGTAACTATTGAGCTTGCAGGAGATAGTAGGCACTGGGTTCTGTGTTTTATTTGAAATAAGCAGATGAAGCTTTTATGTAAAGCAGATAACACTGGCTCCAAGGGAAGCAATGGAGGAGCTTGCAAAGACAGGGCTCTCTGATTCTGAAATGCACCTTGGAAGAAGGGTGTCTGTGTCTGTGTCTGTGTGTGCATGTGCATGTGTGTGTGTGTGTATGTATCACAAGATTGGGAATAACAAGATTAATTTTGGGCTGCACTTGGCCTCCATGTAAGCCCCTTCCTTGTTCAGGAACTGGGGAACAATTTTGGTATCTGTGCTTCCAGAAGAACTAGACCAAAGAATCCAGCCTCCTAATGCTCACTCTTTGAGTGTTTTTCCTGGAGCACTAAGCAGGTCCACAGTCCAAGGTACAGCTTCCCTGCCCACTTTTAAAGACCCCAGCATTGCTGAGTGCTTGTTACAGGCAGAGGCAAAAACTAAACTACAGAAAACTCAGTTTCCTGTTCTTGGTTATGACCAGAAAATGAGGTGGCTTTCAGAGCAGCGTCGGTGACCCATGAACCTGCACTTTAGCTGTGACTCACAGTAGTAGCCTGTGGAAACTGTCAGACTCCTTGTTCTACAAGATGTTATTCTGAGCCAAATGAACAACCCCAAAGTCAAGATGCTTGTTTAAAACCAAACCTCAAGGTAGAATATGAAGGACAGGCAGAAGGCTTATTGAAATAAGTCAGCTTATTTTGCAGGACAAAATGAAAACCTGCCAGACAGTCTTAATTCATACATTACTGATTTGAAATTCATGAAACCATTGAAGGAGCTGTGCTGCTATAACAACAACAACAACAACAATAATAATAACAACAACAACAATAAGTGGGAGTCTTACTATTTAGGTGCCTATTATTTATTTGCAAAGCACAGTGCTGGCCATCAACGGTGCAAATATAAGTGACCACTGGCTTCTACCCTTCTGACTGTGTAGGTAATTTCTAAGTATGTAGGATGTAGTGTAACTACCCTAAGCTGTGTCCTGATTCCAGTTGCTATACACAGAATCAATTTGTACTTACCCAGCAATAAAAGAAAAGAGAATAAAACAAAGAGTAATGTGGATGATGAGGGTAATTCCATCTGCATTTCCAGAGAGGGCAGCCTGCTGTTCCTCTCAGTTGACCTCAGCTTCCTATTGCTTTCTCCAGTCTCCCAGTGTAAGATTTCATGTATCTAGTGTTTGAAATAACATTTTCATATAACATAGCCCCAAGATGCTGTATCTGCTTGGTGTGAGCAAAGAAGAAGCATTCTTTCCATTGCTAAAACCTATGCCAGCTTGACCTCACCAAGAGGTCAGCTTTTCTTTGACTTCTATGATATTTTCATCATGTTCTTTGGCTAGAGGTTTATGTTCTAAAAGAGATACAGTTCATTGTAGTGATAGGTGTCCAGGGCAAAGTCAACCTTTTATAAATTCAAGAATCTGACAAATTGGGACCATAGGCAAATTATTGGGCTTCTCTCTGTAGCTAGTCATTGCCCACATTTTTTACAAATCTGTAAAACAAAGATAGTTATATTTACGTCATTGACATCATGCTGTTTAAATGAATAATAAAGATCCTGACAAGCACGTGGAGATAAATCCATTGCTATCCATTCCTGCAGTAAGTATGGGTGTGGGTTGCCTATGGAAACCAGGGACAGGGTGTCTGTCGGTAGAGGGGTGACATAATCTATGTGATTTTAGAAAGGATGACTGTGGGGACTGGAGAGGTCAGCACTTGCTGTGCTGGCATGGTGACCCGTGTTCAGATGGTTTGCACCCATGTAAAAAAAGTCAGGCATGGTGGCACATGTCTGTAACCCCAAGGCTCAGAAGGTGCAGACAGGAAGATCCCTGGGACTTCCTGGCCAGCAAATCTAGCCCAGTTGGTAAGTTCCAGACTTGATGAGAATTTGACATCTTAGGAAGAAAGGATAATATGGTGGAGAAGGATGTAGGAAGATGCCCGGTGTCAACCTCCAGCCTACCCACAAGTGCACACACAAAGTAGAGCTTACTTCGGTGTCTCCTTGGTGTCTGTGCTAAACCATAGCAAGCCTAGAATAAGGAGATCCTAGCATACTGGCAAAGGTGAGGGCCTGAGCAAAAGAAAACGGTAATAGTATGCATGGAGTTCAGAGGTCAACCTGCAGGAATCAAACTCAGGTCACCACATTTGAGGGCAAGCACCTTTACCTGCTGAACCATGTTGCTGGCCCAAGGCTTGGCAGTTTTAAAAGTACAGTGCACAGGACATAGGGACCACTTAGTTAAGGGAACATAGGAAGAGTTCTAAAGCCAAGGATGGCTTTGAGTTCTTCAGGTCTGTGGGTGGAATGATAGAAAGGTTGGGTTAGCTGGGGCAGAGAGTAATAAAAGGTACTGCTGTAATACAGGCAGAAATTATATGCCTGGTGTTGAGCTAAGGAACTTAATGTACTGCTTGGTTTAGTCATCATGACAAGTCTGCAGAGGTAAGCAGTGGCTTTGCCATTTTACCACTGTGGAAATATAAGCTCAGGGGAACCCAGAGCCTTAGGGGAAAACATGAGGACAGGCATGTGTGACAGCAAAGGCTACTTTTACACCACTTTAAGTAAACTCACTCTGTAGCTCAGGGTGGCCTGGAACTTATTATACAGCCCAGTCTGTCTGCTAACTCACGACAGTACTCCCACATCAGCCTTCCAGGTGCTGGCATTGCAGTGTGAGCCTCCACCCTGAGCAGAGGAGGATCCTGGGTCAGAAAAAGCTACACTGAAATTGCTGACATTGGGTAACGTCTCTTGAAGGCAGCTGGAAAAGCAGACCTGAAGCTCAAGAGAGGGTTAGGGTCGACGTGGGGGTAATGGGAAGATGGGAGCTTGTGCTGTGGGGCATACATGAGACTGCTGAGCAGGGCCCAGAGAGTAATTGGTAAAGAGAAGCATGGCCTAAGTACATGAGGGGAGTGCTCACCTAGCTTTGGGCTTTAGGAATGCATGTACTAATGAGCTGTGTAAGGTTTTTCTGGCCAGGTTTTAACATTGTGCTTTGGTGCGTAAGCTTTTCATCAGCACAGTATTAAACTGTCCATTGTACAGTTATTGTTGGAGCTTAGTTTCAGAGCAAATAGATTCTTCAGTACAAAAGCCATTAGACAACCCTGACAAGGCATTATCAGTTAGAGCTCACCCCAAGTTTTGTCATGGGGCATTCTTAGAGAGTCCTACATAAGCTTAATCCCAAAGCCAGGCTCAAGGGCTAAAGCCAGGGAATTATACTCTTTCCATTTTAAAGAAACACTAAGAAACAGTTGTTTTCTACCTCCCGTCCCATCCCCTTCCCCTTTTGGGACCCCACAACCCCATGGAAACTCTGTCCCTCTTCCATACATATTAGGTCAAATGTGTACTCTGAAATTTCTTGTATCTTTCCCCTGTGTGCATCATTTTCAGTGAGACCCATAGGACCTGGGTAAAACTGGGAAACAGCACATCTTTTCCCCACGTGTCAGAGCAGAAAGCCTCGGGCTTCTGGTTTATAGTAAGTAGTCTGACCTTCCGTTATAACCTTTACCTTGATAGGCCCTCTTCATTTTAAGAGGTTTCCCCTGCGTTAAACATTGTTAACACAGAGATCTAGGGCATAAGAAAGATGGCTCAGCAGTTAAGGGAGCTCACTGTTCTTGTGGAGAGTTCAGTTCCCAGCACCCACACAAAGGTTGCCAGCCACCTCTAACTCCGCTTGCTTTCAGGAGAACAGAAGCCCTCTCTGGCTGCTAGAGGCTCCTGCATGTACATGGTACACATAAACTCACATAGAGAAACATGTACATAAAATAGATCTTTAAAAAATTCATAAAAGAAAGCCAGGTGCTGTTGGCACACACCTTTTAACACAGTACAAGGTAGGCCAAAGGAGGCAAATCTCTGTGAGTTTGAGACCAACCTGATCTAGAGTGAGTTCCAAGACAGCCAGGGCCATACAGGGAAACCCTTCTCAGAAAAACAAACAAACAAAGAAAAATTAGAAAGGAAAATTCATAGACGAACAGAGGCTCTGGAGTTTGAATTCTTGCTGCGCTAGTCACTGTAGGATGCTGGACAGCACACTTAGCCTCTGCACGTCAGTCCTCTACAAGCGAGGTGTTAATAGTGCCTACAGTCCACAGCGCCTGGTAAGGACAAATACCATCCTTGGCATACTCAAAACAGGGCTCTTAACAAAGCAGCGTCTGTTGGTAAGGACCCATTTCCCAGCCCAGCACAGATCCCTCCAGGTCAGCTCTCACCTAACATGAAGAGAAGAGTGTAATGTCTAGCTCCACTTTGTGAGCACCTAATCCATTACCTCCATGCCAGAGAAAAGAAGCTCTCTCCTTTTTAAAATGAAAGCCCCTGCTTGGTGACACACACCTGTCTTCACAGGGCTCAAATGGCAGGACCAGGATGGTGAATTCTAGGCCAACCTGAGCTATATAGCAATACCTTCATATTCTCTCTCTCTCTCTCTCTCTCTCTCTCTCTCTCTCTCTCTCTCTCTNNNNCACACACATATTGATTTCAAAGCCTGCCACTCTCAGGGACTGAAGCGATAGCTCAGCAGTTAAGAGCACTCTTTCTGTTTCCAACACTGACATCAGATGGTCTGTAACTGCAACTCCGGGGCATCTGACATCCTTTGCTGGCCTCTGCAGGCATCTGAACACATTCATACAGACCCATACACATAAATAAAATGACTTTTAAAAAGAAAACGAAGAAGTCTGACAGCCAGGAGATAGGAAGCACAGCGTAGGAAAATGTCTGGTTTATCATAGGCACAACGGGCAAGCAAGCATCCAGACCTGGATGCTAAAGTCTCTGATCATAGGGGGATGCAGTCTTCTCTTTGTAGATGAATGAAATTTTCCAGGAGACCTTGTGAGCTGCTAGTTGACAGCCCCATATGACATGTCTGTTGGGCTCCTTTGGCACTCATGGCAACAAGAAACAAACCCTGCAGTTTTAAATAAGTAGTTAGAGAGCTCAGAGCAGGTGGTCATAACTCAGTGTGAAGCCACCAAACACCTCATCTTCCTGACTGACACCTTTCTAAATTCCCCCAAAGACCTCAGAATACCTCCCTCTCTCAACAGCTACAGGCTTGGCATTGTTAGTGAAAGAGGCCCATCACCTTCGTGGACCTCTCTGAAGGTCCCGCAGGCCGGACTTACAAAGAGTCTTTTGACCAGGCAGCGGTGTAAGTGACTTTATGGAAGACAAGCCAGCGCTTGTTTCCTCTCCGTGCTGTAAGGGTTAAGAGTCATCACTGTGGTCACCAAGGTCAGACACCAGCTCTCAGTGTGCTGGTTCCAGCCACAGATATGTTTGGGTTGGCCAGGGGAGTTGTATACACGTATCTTCGGTTGCAACATACACTAGTTAGAAGGATTCACATCAGAATCAGCATTTCCAGCTTCTTTTAGTACTGTCTCTGATGACACAGGCTGCCGTGTAGAGGCTGTCTGCCTCAGTGACATGGAGGTCCCTCATTGACCCTTCTACCTTGACATAGGTTCAGCCTGGCCTACTTCCTGTATGCAGGTTTAACGGTGTTCCTACAGAGTCCTGTGCCATTTTCTCTACAATAAAAGTAAAAAGTACAAATTCTCATCACACTCCTGACCTAATTTTATCAGGGTGCCAGATACCGAGTCTTGGGCCTACAGTGCGCTTTAAGATATAATTCCTAAGGGAAGCACTCTTTGGTCAGTCCTCTTGTAAAGTCGATCCCTACCTGCTGGTGTTTCTGTGTCACAGTTCTTCTCCCTCTGCCCCATGGTTCCCAGTAGTGTACATGCTAAACCTATCCTTAGTTGTCCTCTTTTGGCCGCTCATGGGTTTGAAGCTAGGCTGTCTGTGGGGAAAGGAGTGTGGAGCTGCAGAGGGGAAACAAGATACCTGTTTTGCTTCCACTGGCTTGAAAACTGAGTCATGAGTCCATAGCACAGAGGTAATGTGAACAAGTCTTTGCAAATCACTGGATCAGTAAGCCGTTTACCCCCACCCCTTACACACCCTTTTCTCACCTGTTGTATGGCCAGCCTCTCTCTTGGTTCCATTTAGACTACCTAGCCTCCGTTGGCATAGCCTGCCCTTTTCCTACCACTTCATTATTCTCTGGCCACCTGCCAACCACATGAGGGTGATTTGAACACTGCTGAAAGCAGGCCAGCACATGGAGTCCTTGGAGACGCTGTCATGTAGTCATGACCGTGAGGAAGCATGTCTCCTGGAACTGTGGGTCATGTCACTCCACCGTTGTCATATTTCACTT
The DNA here is from genome assembly GCF_900095145.1 of Mus pahari. Lineage (NCBI taxonomy): Eukaryota > Metazoa > Chordata > Mammalia > Rodentia > Muridae > Mus > Mus pahari. Next base: position 25,376,208 of record NC_034606.1, read on the forward strand.
TACCATTGCAGGGGTTTTGTGCATTTCTTCCAATTCCCATGACTCCGGTTTCACATGAGGTCGTGGACTTCTCAATCAAAAAGTTGCTCATAGCTTTGGTAGGTCTGAAATTTCAGAGTATTGAGCAAGGCCCACATTGTGCTAGAACATGATCTAATAAGATTGGACTGTCAAAACAAGAAGCAGCAGTCTGTGGCTAAAAGGTTTTTAAGCAGGAAATCTGTCCTGTGAGAACCTCCAAAAGATGATAAACATGTAGGCTGAGGGCCGATTTCATTTTCATCTCTACCATGAACTTAAGCAGACTGAAGTAGAGGCAGAAACTGTAGATGCTATCTTTCTGTTGGGAAACTAATTGGTTGTGTAATTAGCCATGTGAAACATCAGGAAAATATGTGAACCATTTTGTTAGGACCCTACAGAGTACTTGGGACAGAGCCCCAAAATGTCAAGTAGAGACGATGCGTCACTCAGACTGCAGTCGGAGAGCAGGGAGTTCCCTTTCCAGCCCACCAACCGTGAGAGGCGGCAAGTTATGTAACCTTTCCGCTCCTTGGTCTTTTCATCCCTGAAATGAGAATTGGGACATTATAAGATTTTCACGGGGGATAAAAGGAATAATCTGTGGCTAATGTTTGGAGCGGTGCCTGGAGGTGGAGGAGTGGCCAGTAAGTGAGAGCAGTGACTGTCAGGTGCATCGCAAGTATGCTTGTGCATTCTCATCTCAGCACAGTTTCCAAGAGAAGATCGGATGGTATCTTGGTTTTCTGTTCTTTGTGGCTCCTCACTAGTGGAACCCTGTGAAGGTAAACATCTTGTCATTCTCTGCACCAGGCTTCTTCTCAAGAGCACATCTCAGTGAAGGCTCAGGTCAGGATGGCCCTGGGAATGAGTCACTGTGGCTCACGTTGGCCTCCTGAAGCCCACTTTTATAATTTTCCAGTTCAATTATTAAGACACTGAATATCTGCATCATACTACTGCTGGATTTCAATGTAACCACTAACCAAGCATGTTTATGCAATGCCTTATGTGTAGCCACTTATAATAAAAGTAAAGAGGATGGCTTAGTGATGGCTTCATATTGGCTAGAGGGGAAAGCCCACGCCATCTCTCAGCATGTTAGATTAATCCCTGCGGCGGAGACCAGAGTAGCTGAAGTCTGGTCAGCTGTCCTGCTTGCTTCCTCCTTGCTGTCTTTGTGTCATGGGGAAAGGTGTGTTCTGGGGACGCTGAGGCATTTGGTTTTGTCCCCTGGCAAAGGACTTGGATCTGATTCCCAGCAGCAGCAAAAGCAGCAATCTCTTTCCTCTGCCGAGTCCTTGCCAGCTAAGGAAACACTGTCCTCAAGGGCTGGGTGCGATCAGACACCAGAGAGAAATCCCTTTAGCTCATTTAATTAATTGTTTTACTTAAAACCCAGGCTGGGAAGAAGGAAAAGAAACCCCAGTCTGTGAAGTCCTTCATTGCAAATACATGGGTCCCCAGCTCCCATGTAGTAAAAGAAGTCAGACATGGTGGCACAAGCTTAGGGTCCCAGTGCTGAAGGGGTAGAAACGTGATCTTTCAAGCTCAGTTACCAGGCTGCCCTATGCTAAGAACATCACACCCAAGTCTATCTCCTGGCCTCTGCAAACGTGGACACTCCACCCTCATACAGACATGTACCAGCACACGCGCATGTGCAAATATACACAATACATATAAGTAAAAAATAAGGCCCAGGGGCAGTTAGGACCAGCTCACACCTTTAATCCCAGCAATGGAGAGACAGAGGCAGGTATTCTCTGATTTTGAGGCTAGCCTGGTCTACATAGGTTATTCCAGGATAGAGTTACATGGTGAGACCCTGTGTTTAAAAGAAAAGAAAGGAAGGAAAAGAAAGAAAGAGGAAAAATTAAAGGAAGCTCCAAATCAGTATAAAATCTGGGAATTTATGTTTCAGTTTCCTTATCTAGCTCTCCAAAGAAAATGGTCCCACTGTCCCACCCCTTTCCCTCCCCCCAATCTTTGGGAAATATACAGACAATAAAAACATCAACTTGGGACCGGAAAGATAGCTCATCAGTTAAGGGCACACACTACTGGAAAAGGACCCGACTGTTCCCTGCACCTGTGTCCTGCAGCTCCCAGCAACGCTTGCTCTGGCTCCCCGTGATCTGAAACCCACTGAGCACTCCCCGGCATCAGCACTCAGCCATGCACATGCGCACACATACACACATCATTCAGAATAACCTTTAAAACAAAACTTGTTCCACATAGTTTATGATGTCACCAGGGATTCTTGATGAGGTTGTCGGCCTGGGTGTACTGTTCTGTTACTAAGCCCTGCTTTTTTCGGGGGTGTTGTGCAATATGTCAACACTTCCCGTTTCTTTCCTGTAAACTGCAGCTTTTCTGGTGATTAGTATTCATCGTCTTTTCCTGGTTATGGGATTGTCAGCTGCAGTCTTGAGGGAGTTCCCTGCCTGCTTTGGAAACAATCTGAAGAGCTAAATGTGTTACTTGGAAATTAAGAAATTTGGAAGCATTCATGGGAACCCAAATGGTAAAACAATCAAGAAATGGTTATGATCTTGAAAATAAGATAATGATAGGATCATAGAAGGGATAATCTCAATCTTTCTGAAATTTTCCTGAAATGTTTAATGAACACATGTGTGTCCCTGCCCCATGCTTTTCAAAGGATGCACTTGTTCTGCCTCAGGAGCTGGGCAAGTTGTGATGCTTCAGTTCCATCCCTCAGAGAACCCTGACTAATACACATGGCCACTGCAGATGCCTCAGATGTGACTTTGTAACTTAGTGCCTTGAATTACCTAGGGTTAACGGAACTGTCTTCTAAATCCCTTCTGCAGCCATGGTGGCTACCCATATCAGTGACACCTTGTCGTGGTAGAAGGTGGGCTAGGTCAGGCAAAGGCAAAAGCACTTGTTTCAGGGCATGGAGTATACAGTAAGTAGCTCTCTGCCCAGTGGCCAGATGGGTTGGGACAGTCGGAAGACTGCCAATGTGTGGAATGAAGAACGAGGCCTGTTAAAGGGTGGGAGAAAAGTTTCTCAGGGAGTGACTTCAAGCTGAGCCAGAAGAGAGCAACACAAATAGAATGCAGAGAGCCCGGCAAGTGCAGAGGACGGAATGAAGCATGTGTAACGGCCCTGGGGCTGGACTGAATGTGGTGTCAGTATGAAGGCAGATGGAGCTGGGATATGGAGAGAGGTAGAACTAAGCCCTGATTGTAAGGAAACCAAGCTCTGCTAAAAAGTCAATTTCAGGGAGGAAACGGTGAAGAATTGGCTTTATTTATAGTTTTTCAGAATTAACCTAGTTCTCTATTATTCCTCCTCTTCTTTTGGGGACTGGGGATGGAACCCCAAGCCAGACTGTGGCAGGCTCTTTCAGCCCCGGTTGCCTTTCCTTTTTAGAGTGTAGTAGAGTTACATTGCATAGCTCAGGCTGCTGCTTCAAATACATGATCCTCCTGTTTCAACCTCCTGAGTGCTGGGAATACAGTCCTACATGTGTAAGACCCTGAACGAAAGCTTGTGTGCCCAGTCTGAGCCTTCAGTGTCCTTGTCACATCCCCAGCACCACACAAATGAAGACACATCTCTTCACCCCCACTCTCAGCTCCTTGTGTGTTAGACGACCCCCAAGAACTTCCCTGGGCCCCCCGTTCTTCTGTGGACAAAGGATACATCCTGGTGATGAAGGAGAATGTATAATGAAAGCTCTTGCTCGGTGAGTAGAATAAATTGCAGAATAAATTGAAGAGTCGGAGAGAGTCAGCGACTGGAGGTGAGATGCAATCTACTGTTCAGTAGCAGCAGCGCTCCTGATGCACACCCTTCCTCTCCGCTTCCACCCCCCATGTCCTGCTGGCCCCAGAGTGAGCAGCTACAGACCATACAGGGATTGCATGGTAGTGACCTGAGATAATGGGAAGTAAGAATAGCTTGTGCTCTTCAAAGACTGGTAATCAAATAAGGTAGAAACATGCAGAGATGGGAATTGCATGGATGAAGGTGATAATTTGTTCAAAATAATTTAGCAACCAGAAGCAAAGTCTTTAATGCCTAAGTGGATATGGGAGCATTGGGCCAATTCCTCCCCACCATTAAAAGCTTATGCAAAGCCCATAAATCAGAAATATGCTCTTTAGACTTGCAGTTTCCTTTCTGGGAGCTTTGCATTTTTCAACTTGTGACTACTCCCTGAAAATAACCAAGGGCAAGTGCTGGCGGCGTGCCAGTCTGGTTTCTCCCCACCTCTAGAAGTCGGGTTGGTGATTCTGGATGTGAGATTCTTCTGCCATGGTAAATACTATGTCTGGGCCCGCAGACGAGCGTTCCATACATGGACTTCATTTGCTGTGCACTATTGCCTAGCAGTTCTGCCCGCTGTTGGTGATGCAGCAGGCAACTAAGGGTCAGGGCATGGCAAAGGGTGAGACGCCTGTCACAGAGGTGTGAGAGAAGCAGAGGTGTGGAATAAACGGCAGGGCAGTAGCTGGGTCCAGGGAAGGGAGTTGGGGAAGGAAGGCCTCTGAGGGGTTCGTGGGAGAAGTTATGCTAAGGCACAGGCAGCCACAGGAGCTGACATGCAGGAGACCTCATCTCTAGCTTTCCACATGTGACTAGAATCTTTCTTTACTCTCTCATTTCCTGTTGGGGGGGTGGGTTGCAGAGGGAAGGAATGTCACATGTCAGACTCAAGGCTAAGGATGGATGGCACTGTGGAGGATTAGAGAATGTGAGGCTTTGGTGGCAGACCAATCCTGTGTATGCTCTAGATTCAGGAGCTACATGGCCTCAGGCATTTCCTCTTCCTCCACGTCCAGTGTCTACTGTCAAGGTAAGACAACATCCTCTTTAATGCTCCAGGATGACATGGACTGTGTAACATAGTCAGGAGCTGAGTTGTGAGTCACAGGCCAAGGCTGCTTCAACTTTTCCACTTGAGACTCTTTTCTTCTTGGACAGTTGGAAACCAGGTATTATCTGGGTATGGAAGGTAGGCATAGAAACCGGTCACATGCCATAAGCATACACACACAGTCTTACCATTTATTAAAGATGAAAATAAATTTGCATACTGACTAGATGGATTTGCTTGTTCACTTTTACATGAAGGTGGGATCTTGGCTGAGTGTAGAACACCTTTAGCATTTTTCAGAGCTGAATCAAACATTCCAACACAATGTAATCCAAAGAATGCTAACTTGATACTCACTGAGGAATGACAGTGGGGAAATAGGAAAAACCTTTGTTGTCAGTAATGAAACCGTTGTGTTTCCTATAAGAGCAGAACAAAGCAGTTACTAACAGAGCCATGCTGAATCTGAGTCAGGCTGCTGCAGGCAGTGCTCATTGGCAGTGCACAGTATGACAGCAGGGCCCAGTACACAGTTTGAGTGTTACATTGTTAGTACCCAGGCTGCTGTAAAGTCACGGGAGTAACACGAGCAGACACTGCCAGAAACTTGTAAACTCACTCACTCCATGTGGAATTTTGAAGAAGTGGTCATTGGATGTTCGGAAGCTTGTCACCATTGCCAGTTGTTTTAGTAAGCCCCATATTCAGTCATGTGACCCCATGTGGCATGTGGACTAGACCTGTTTTTACATCACCTTGCTTCCATGTGTTAGCTAAGTCATTTTGCAGTCAGAAGCCTCCGTATTCCCATCTATACAATGGTGGAATAAGTGTCTATGGTCATTCCAGAACTCAGCTAACTCTTGAACGGTGCTTGGTGGCACAGTGTTGGGCCATGTCGTCAGTAACAAATGTTATTAGCTCCCTACCTCCTTTCTCGGTACATATTGCAGAGCTGGTCTGAACGTTCCATAGGAGATATTAAGGTGTACAATTTCAGGGCCCATGGTAGTTTAGTCATTGTCCTTTGCTAAACTGCATTTTCCCTGGAGGCTGTACCCTTCAGGCTCAGCTGCATGTACTCACTTCCCTTCATCCTAGCTTTGTTCACATGCAGGGCTGATGATGACAAATGCCACCATCACGTCCAGACAAGCAGGTTAATGGCACACTCCCCTCGGACTCTGGTCTCCTCACTTGAGGTTTCCGGCCTTCAATAGCATACACTTGCCGGGCGTGGTGGTGCACGCCTTTAATCCCAGCACTTGGGAGGCAGAGGCAGGTGGATTTCTGAGTTCGAGGCCAGCCTGGTCTACAAAGTGAGTTCCAGGACAGCCAGGGCTAAACAGAGAAACCCTGTCTCGAAAAACCAAAAAAAAAAAAAAAAAAAAAAAAAAATAGCACATACTTAGGCTCAGTATAACATAATGCTATGAAAGCATACAACAAATGCCTTCTTGGGAAAACAGCCGGGCAACGGTGAAGCAAGTACAGGACTGAGCAGAAAGTCTGTTCTCAGTATATTTGTGGCACTGACGGTGAGTGCCTTGGTCATCCAGAGACAGGACACCTAAGTATTCAGGGAGCCCAGGCTTCAGGAACTAACTAAGGATTAGTTAGGGATAGCCATCAGGTCTTAGTAACTGTCATTTCTTCACACACTGCCCCCACCATCCTATCAAGCTTTAAATACCTGAGGAAAAAAACTCTGATGATCTTGTTTATTAAACCTAAATCAGCTGCCCGTCAGAGATATCGATCCATGTATTCACCTAGCAGCTCTGTTGAGCCTGTTGATAGTAAAAGAACAAGCAGGGAGACTGTTTTAGTATAATTTGGGCAATAAGCACCTGTTGATTCGTACACACATGTGCATCCAAGCTGTGGAAAGCCCAGAAGCCATATAGAAAAAGATGGATATTGTGCCGATTTTAAAGTTATTCATTACAAAAACCAACACCCTGAAGAAAGTCAGAGCAGCCATCAGCTGGAGAGAGGCAGGGGATTGTGATTCATGTGTAGAATGTCCGTTTCCTGCACAAACCTTAGAAGTCAGTTCAGATATGGCAAACCAACTTACACAAAGACAAAGGGCATAAACGGGCTGTTCCAGAAAAGGCATCAGTAAACACACAGATGTTAAAACACTTGTAATTAAAAGGTGCCTGTCCTTTAAAACTACAATAGCAAGTTAAATAGCGCAACAAGGTGTGCTAGTATGCCTATCTTCCCAAAACTTGGGAAGCAGGTGCAAGATGATCAGGAGTTCAAGGCCAACCCTGACTGTGTAATGAGTTCAAGTCTTATCCAGGCTGTATCAAAAGTAAATGAACAAGACAACAAGTGATTGAGTCAACAGATACATACATACTCATGGGACCATGGATGTGTGTCCAGTGGTGTTGACGTCAGCATCCGATGTATCAGCCAACTAGAAGCTGGAGGCTTCGGTTCAGGATGAACTGACAGGAACCAAAAGCACAAGCTGAAACCATAGCAGGCAAGCGGGGCAAAATTCATAAAACCCAAGCCAGGATACAAGCCATGAGTCCAGTGAAACCCCGCTGCATCGTCCTGAGAGCTTCCAGCTACTGGGAAGACAGGAGAGCTAAGCAGCTCCAGTGTTGTCCTTGAGTGGAAATCATTTGGAAACAAAGATAGCTAAACTAGTATTAGAGAAATGCCTAAGACACAAATCTACATCTCTAAAGGGATCTCATCTCCCCCAAGCATTCAGTGAAGGACCAAGGACACACACGTGAGGAAACTTCCCAAAGTCAAGTGGGCAACTTGTCCAAGAGGAGAGGGCTAGGGAGGAGTTCAAGTGTTGGGTCACGTGTTTAGTGTGTGTGAAGACTAGCACTAAAGGGAAAGTAAACCAGAAAACTCGCAAAGAACTGCTGAGGTAGAGCGGTGCCTGGGACTCGTAGTGATGGGATGAGTGTATGAATGCCCCTTTCAGCCAGACGGGGGACAAGTAACAGATAAAAGTCATTAATCAGTCTCAATAGAGGTGGTCACTCAGGGCAGTAACCCCCGCCACACAGGGTGCAGAAATAGAAGGATCCTAAGTTCAAGGGCCTGAGCAACTTAGCAAGACCTTGTCTCAAAATACAAACTCGGTAAGGCTAGTGCTGCAGATGAAGGTCAGTGGTGACATGCTTGCTGCGCCAGCCAGGCAGATAGATCCCTGTGCTGCTATGGAGGGATGGAGAAAGAGTCCACAGAAAATCAAGAGCCAGGAACAAAAGAGAAACCCTGTCCCAAGCAAGGTGGAAGGTGAGGCCTGCCCAACCACCCAGGACTGTCTTCTGACCTTTACATGTACCCCAAAACAGGCATATGTATTCACACACACAAAAGCACATACATGAAGACAGCACACACAAGGCATTCCTCCTATCTTCGACCAGAGAAGAGATTGCCTATGTTATGTAGGAAAAAACAGGAGCCTGGAAAACAGATAGGCAGCCAACCCAAATTAAACTAGAAATAAAACCTACATGACGACAGTAATAAAGTATAACTTAATTATATAATTTAAAATAAATCAGGGACCGGAGAGTCTCTTTGGTGGTTAAAAAGCACTGCTCTTCCTGAGGACCTGAGTTTGGTTCCCAGCACCCATGTCCATCTGTAGCTTCAGGTCCAGGGAATAAACACACACACGCACACACACACATACACACACACACAAAGTAAAATAGGGCAAACCACTGTGTAAAATTAATGACATAATTAGACATTTATGGGTTTGTTTGTTTTTTTAATGAAAAATAATGTGTGTAGTCAGGCAGTGGTTGTGCACACTTTAGTCCCAGAACTCAGGAGGCAGAAGCAGGTGGATCTTTGTGAGGCCAGCCTGGTCTACATTGTGAGTTGCAGAACAGCCAGCTCTATACATATGATGTTAAAAATGGGTATTATAAACTGTACCGCTCAATTCTACAACAAAATATTCTTGCTAGTAACCCTGTAGGGGAAACAAATGGAATCAAGAAGAAATACTTAGATGTTGCTCTAAGAGCGGAGCGTAAAGAGTGAGAACAAGGTCAGGCATAATAGCACATGTCTAAAAGTATGCTAACTCTCAGGAGAGCCTCAGTGGGCAGATCAGGTTTGGGGCCAGCCTGATCTACAGCTTCAGGCCAACCACGGTTAAAGTGAGAAATGGTCTCAAAAGAAAAAAGAAAGAGGGCTGATGAGATGGCTCAGCGGTTAAGAGCACTGACTGCTCTTCCGAAGGTCCTGAGTTCAAATCCGAGCAGCCACATGGTGGCTCACAACCATCTGCAATGAGATCTGACGCACCCTCTTCTGGAGTGTCTGAAGACAGCTACAGTGTACTTACATATAATAATAAATAAACCTTTAAAAAAAGAAAAAAGAAAGAAAAAAGAACGGTATTCTTGACCCCAGCCATATTATAGCAGGCCTAACAGTTAAAAGACAGTTGTCATCCTAGATAACAAAGCAAGACCTGCTATATACTATATATAGAGTCTAGTTTTTCCAGACAGGGTAGCCCTGGCTGGCCTGGAACTCACTCTATAGACCAGGCTGGCCTCGTACTCATAAATCCACCTGTCTCTGCCTCCCAAGTGCTGGGATTAAAGGTGTGCACCACTACTGCCCAGCTCACGGAGTCTTTATTAAATATAAAACAGAAGGTTAAAAGAACATAAGAACACTGTGGTGCACAGTTACAGAGATTTCAACAGTTGGTCGCTACTGGTGAATGGTGGGATTACATTTGAAGTTAACAGAAAACTATTTGGAAATTTCCCATACTTGGGAAATAGTCAGCGCCCCTCATCACCTAAGGGTTTATTCTCCACAGTTTTAAAGTAATAAATACAAATGGAGGCAGGGCAGGTGGATCTCTATGAGTTCAAAGCCATCCTGAGCTACAAAGTGAGTTCCAGGACACCCAGGGCTACACAAAGAAAGACCTGAAGGGTAAACATAACCAACAGGGAACGAAGTTAGATTCTTACCCAACTTTGAAATTCTTACCCAACTTTAAGACTTACAAAGCAGTAATAGCCACAACAGTGTAGTACAAGAAGCAACATTTTTAAAGGCCTGTGAAACATGATCCAATCCAAAATAGACATTCAGAGGCAGCCAATTAATTCTCCACAAATGTGTTAAGGAGAATTCAAGGATTTTTCACAAGTATGCAGACATAGCTCACTGAGAAAGAAATAACTTTCAACAAATGATAGTGTACCAACTGGATATACATACACAGAAAATAAATTTTGAGAGCTGGCAAGATGGCTCAGTGGGGACAGGCACTTGCAGCCAACCTGAATTCAATCCCTGTGTGCCACGTGGGAGAATGAGAAGAGTGAGAGAAACAACAGCTACAAGTTGTCCTCTGACCTCCCTAGGTCTGCAGGGGCAAGCGTACACATGCATGCATGCACACGCACACACACACTTGTAGTTTAAATGGCTTATATTTCATACTATATATAAGTTAATTAAAAATGTGTCTTAAAAATATAAAACCTGAAACTATAGAAGTCCTAGAAGAAAGCAGGAAAATTTTATATATATATATATATATATATATATATATATATATATATATATATGTGTGTGTGTGTGTGTGTGTGTGTGTATACACACACATGTATGTGTGTGTGTGTATATATATACATGTATATGTATGTGTGTGTATATATATGTATATACACTCATCTAAATTCTGCTCTTTAGCAGGACTGAAGGAACCAGTGTTGAACTAGAGAATGCTATTTTTTAAGACAGAAATTTAGCATTTTATATCAACAAGATAAAAGGAACTCTAAAAGTTCACTAAGAAAATATTTCTAAAAAGTTTTTTTCGAGAAAGATTTTCAAAAGGTCTTGAAATATACAAAAATATTCAACAGCTACTTCAAAACCAGATTTACAGTTGACAAGCCCATAACTCTTTGGTCAGTACAGAAATACAGATTAGAACCACTTTACACATATGAGAGTGCTTAAAGTTTTGAAAACAACATAAGCTGTTGATCATACCAAGTGTTGGCAAAGCAGTGGGGCTAGGGAGGCCAGCCATCTCTTGCCTGGGGATGAAAATGTTGGCTGATGTGAATGCTTTAGGAAGCAATTCAACAGTCTCTTTCAAAGTTAGGCATACCATAGACTATATGAGCAAGTCATTCCTCTCCAGGGTGTTCAGTTAGAGCATTGGAAGCGTGTGCTGTAGGAAGACTTCTGCACTGATGGCCACAGCAGCTTTGATTGTAATTGTTCAGAGCTGGAAAACCCAGACATCCCATAATTAATGGCTGTCTGCATACATGCTCAGTGGTATGCCCACTTGAGAGAATGCAGTACTGCCCAGAGAGCAGAAACCACCAGACTTGGATACATACAGCAAAGACCAAAGGAGAACACATGCTATGTGGTTCCACTTTGATAAAATTCTTTGCCATGCAAATTGGCCTAAATGACTGAAGTCAGTTGCTGCCTTGGAGGCCAGTGGGAGCCAGGGCTGCAGAAGTGGGTAATTACAAAGGACACAAAGAAACTCTAGGGTGAGGGCTTTGTTCCCTATTTCGATTGTAGTGATGTTGCATGGCTATATACACCTGTCAGCCTTACCAAGCTCAGTCCTTTGTAGACCAGCCATGCCTCATTAAAGGGGAGGGTGGCAGCTGCTTAGCTGCTCATTGTTAGGGATTAACTCAGTGAATTCCAGAAGGCTACAGAACAGAACATTATGCAACTAAGTTTTAAAAGGAAGTTAATCTGTGTGTCTAATATAAAATGATCCCACAAATAAATTAATAGTTGTGAAATGAAAGGTGCAAAACAATGTATGTTGAGCCATGCATGTCACCCAGGGTTTAGAAGGCTGAAGCAAGAGGCTCACAAGTTCAAAGCCATCCTATGCTACATCGCCTCTCTCAAAGCATTAACCTTTGAGTAAAAATGAGTTTGTATGTTTCCGTGTTTTTTATATATATATATATATATATATATATATATATATATATATATATATACACATATACATACAAAGTGGAACCACATATATGCATATACATAGCAGTGTGTGTAAGGAATGCACATATATCTAAGAGTAGGATTTTTTCCCCCCTTGGATTAGGGCTGTTCCATTCACTTTGTTGATTTTTTTTTTTCCTGATATGCTAAGAATCAAGTACAAGAGCTTGCCTGCCAGACAGGAGCTCTGCCACTAACCTATACCCTCAACATGAGGTTATTTGTAGATATTTGTAAATTATACACACATGTATATGCCACACACACATATATGTGTGTGTATGTATGTTCTTTTATACATGCAAAAAGAAAACTGATTACAAAGGTACAGAAAGAGGAAAAGAGAAGAGAAAGCAAAATGGCAGTTTTCAAGTTAATTGTAACTGTCAACTGAAAAAATATACAATTGAAGTGTAAGCCAGGTCTGAGAGATGGCTCCACCATTAAGAGCACCCATATTGTGGCCCACGGCTGCCTTTAACTCAAAGTCCACCCACAAACACATGGCATATCCAGACACATACAAGTGAAGAACTTTTTTTTAGACAAATAGAATTGACTTTGTGGAGCAAACTTGGAATTCCAGCATTGGGGAGGCTAAAGCAGGAGGATCTGAACTTTGAGGCAATCCTAGGCTACATAGCAAGACACTATCTCCACAATAGATAGATAGATAGATAGATAGATAGATAGATAGATAGATCAATAGATAGATAACTGTCCAAGAACACATTGCTGTACACAAGAAACTATCATAACTATGAGTGAGGTTTTTCTACATTTCTAGAAACTACTAGACTGGGCGGGTAACTGGGTGGTAGAACGCCGGCTTAGTATGTGCAAGGCCTTCATTCAGTTTCCACTGCCGTAAAAGAGCAAAGGCGTTTGCTTTAATGGAAGTTAACCTTTGAGAGAATCACACTGGCCATTTTCCACATTACAGCCGATGGGCACATTGAAGTGGAGACATTGTGGTGGGTAGTGATGGCAGATGCCTTTAGTCTTGGCACCTGGGAGGCAGAGGCAGGTAGAATGAGTTCAAGGCCAGCCTAGCCTACAGAGGCCACTCCAGGGCAGCCAAAGCTACACAGAGAAACCCTATCTAAAAAACCAAGTTTAAAAAAGGAAGAAAATGAAATAAGAGAAGAGACATTATCCTGCCATGTGTGTGGCAACACACACCTTTAATCACAGCACTTGGAAAGCAGAAGCAAGAAGGTCTCTGAGTTTGGGGCAGCCTGGTCTACATAGTAAGTTCCAGGATAGCCTTGTTAGGAGAAAGGAGTAACTATCCAGTCCTGCGAATTTCCTCCTTCCTTCAGACTTCTCACAAGGAGAAGTCAAAACTGTATCCAACCAATAGCAGTAGTGTAACCCTGATTTATGAAACCTCATGTTGCTTCCATCTTTGGAAGAGATTACTCAGTTCTTCACAAGACCTTGTCACGGTGAAAGATGGGTGGGGTTCAGTGAAGTGGTCTTTGTCTCAGGATTGGTTTCAGTTTCTCATCAGATTCCAGCCGGATCAGAATGAGTGTTAGAATAAGGTGGGGCTCTCTGAATTTACTGTAAAGACTGGAGCGCCCGAGAGTCTGGGTTGGGGCTTGTGGCAGTGTAGCGCGTATCTTATGCACACTGCTGAGCTGGGCTCCTCAGTCCTGATGCTTTGGGAACTCACTACCATGCCAGAGGCAGGGGGCAAGGAGCAGCCCTCCTGTGAGACCATGACCCACATTTTTCCAAAGACAGCCCTGGTCACAGGCCGGGTTAGGGGTTGAGTCTCCAGCATGAGTGAGTGATGTGGTGTTCGGCAGCAGCGCTCTCAGCCTGTACTCTAATTTAGGTCAGATGGGTTCCACTCTCTAGCTCTTTTAGTGCCAAGGGAATGACGGTCTTAAAATGTGACAGCTGGAAATAGTACCTGAGGTCATCTAGTCCCAACACACAGGAGGGAGCGTCTACATACTGCTTCCATGAGCCTCTATTCCCACATTGTGGTGACACTCATGCTCATCTGCAGGCTGTAGAACTGGGTATGGCTGTGTCTAGAATCACCTAGGAGTATTTATTACTTCTAATACAAAGGTAGCCACTCTTGAATTATATTGCGGCACTACCAAGGTGGGGCCTTGGTAAAGCCCTGGTCTGAGCCCCCGTTCACATCAGCAAGTACCTTTTCCTTACAGGTTGTAAAAAGCGTGTCCAGGGAAGAGTTGAAGGCCTTGTGCCCCTGAAGCTGTCTAGCCTGGTACAGCAGGAGCCTCAGCTTCGAGCAGGGCTAGCTACTTCAGCTACATCTTCCATGGAAGCAGCTAGAGAGTGCAAGCCTGCCATTGTTTTAGACATTTGGTTTGCATTGTAGTTCCCCAGATTTCCTTTTGAATGAATGTCCTATCTTGTTCATATCCAGATGTAGGTGTTAGTGTTGCTATCTAGTAGAAATGCACATCTACCTTGGTTACAGACAGCCCCACCATAGTATATTCAGGTAGGCTGAACCAAGTTTGGGAATCTGCTGGCCCTATATTACAGGATAGAGAATGGTACAAATATGAGTGAAGTTGATTAGCTGTGTGGCATCAGGCAAATTCACCTCTCTGTGCCCCAGTCCCCTTATCCATAATGGGAATAATGTAGTAGCCTGCCTCAGAGAATTGTGTAACACCTTATCAACTGAGGTATATATACGGCATTAATTCAGCTCTGAATGGATGCTGGACATGATGGCACACATTTGTAGTCCCATCACTTTCAAGGCAGAAACAAGAACCTGTCTTGGTCTACACCTGAGTTCCATGCCTGCCAAGGCAATACATAACAAAAGTAGGTGGGTATGGGAGTGTCATGGCATTGAGCAGCTCAGTAGACTCCTGTGGGCGCTTTCCTCACCTTGGGTGGTACTGGGAAGAGTAGTACTAGAGTAGTTGTTACTCTTGCCGAAGAACCCTCCTGAAAAGCCACCAGTCACCTAGAAGCCCATAACCATCAGACCACTGAGGTGGGGAGTTTAAACCAAAGTCAGGTGAATTGCCATGTATCTAGGGCTCCTAACCATCAAACCACTGAGGTGGGAGTTTGAACCAAAGACAGTTAGGCCAAAGGAGAGGATGTGATGACCTAGGAGTGAGTGGGAAGGGGTGGCTTTAAGGGGAAGAGAAAGTAAGACAGCTCTGGCTAGGTGAAAACAGTACTCATTTTGGGTTGCACCCTGAAGAAGTTAAGATTCACTCCACTGCCCTCCTCAGGAAGGAAGCTAGCCTTGGAGACCCATAGCTCCATGCCATAGCACCAGAACCGTAGACCATAAGCCCACCCCAGAAAGATCAACATATCCTAGACATCCAATGAGAGGCATTCCTTAAGCCTTGAATGTTCATCGGGTGCTAAAGAGAGGAGAATTTAGAACATGGCATCAAGGAGGGGGAAACCATGTGGAACGGGGTCCCCAAGTAGGGACAGGTAGACTAGAGATCTTGTGTCTCCATTGGCTCAACTGTAGACCAGGGCTTGGACTAAGTGACCACAGCTTTTTCAGTTTGAATAAAATACCAAGTCCACTAAGCAAAAAAGTCCACCTGTTCCCTTTACACATTAGGATCCTGTGTTTGTGCCATGTACTGTGGAAGTACAGCCATGCATTCGGGAAGAAAACCGATGTCCTAGCATTGAGCAGTTTGGTAGACTCCTGTGGCCATTTCCCTACCTGCCGAGTGGTTATCTGTCCCCAGGTGCTCACTCGTGGCATATGGGAAAGAGTAGATAATACAAAGATTGTAAAACACTATAAATGTCAAGTACTGCACCATAGGACAGAGCAGCCACACAGGGCAAGAAAGCTTCATGAGACAGAAAATAGGCATTCTTCCCCGCTGGGATTTTAAAACTATGTTCTAGGTTTTTAACAACTCCTCATCTTGATCTGTAGTTTCCTGTTCATTGGAACTGCCCAACACACTTTGGGGCAGTACCTCCAACATCAGAGTGTGATACTAGAAGTCATTTCATTGTTTTCCAACCCAAATCCTTTTGCAAAGAACTTGAGACAAGCTTGTTTCATCTCCAGTTCCAGTCACTAGCCATGTGATTGCAGTGTGTAGGTGGAAGAGGTAAGGTTAGAGCAGCACACAGGACATCCGGGCTCGGCTGCCTCTGAGCTCGTCAGCTGCAGCTGCGGGACAAATCAGAGTTGCAGACTATTGGGCACTTTCCTATGAGAAGACCAAAGCTGCTTTGTGGACTTAATCTGCTTAATTTTCCCAACAATAGATATAAAACTAACTGCAAGGTCACACAGAGGAGGAAATTATCAAGAGTAGGAGCTAGAGTCTGCAGTTTGGTTTCTTGTTCAGTGTGTCCATATTCTCCTAAGTAAAGTGACTTGAAATGTCTGGAAAGAGTGTGTTTCTGTCTCCACTTTATATATGCTTAGAAAATTGGCAGATTTGCTGTAAGCCTTCATAAGCACAGATATCCTAGAAATATCTGCCATAAGTCCATCGGCTATTAAGGTCACAGTAATAGGATTGTATGGTTTGTGGAATTAAATATGCTTAGCTTTGGCTGGCTCTGAGGTTTCCAGTTTTCAAGAAAACGTGAGAGAAAGCACTAGCATCACCGTTGCCTCCATTAAATTAGGTAACTTGCAGGGTATGCAGAGCAGAGAGCTGACTTTCGGTGCATCCTAGCTCCCATTACAGAGCAGGTTCTTACTCTGGTTAGACTTTCACTGAATGGTTAAGCTCTTGATAAGAGAGTCCAGATGAACAGGTGGTGTTTCGTTGTTGGTTAGTTGACTCGGTTTGCATTTATTCTTTATTGTGGCAGGCGTGTGCATGCTGTGCTACATGCAGGAGTTTAGAAGACAGCATACAGGACTCAGTTGTCTCCTCCCAACTCGGAGTGCTGTGGTTCAGACCCAGTTCACCAAGCTTGGTGCAGGTATCTTTATCTGCTGAACATCTCACTGGTCCTGGTTTGCCTCAGATCGGGTCTTGCTCTGTAATCTTGGCTGACCTGATACTTTCTGTGTAGCCCACCCTGGCCTCAAACCCACAGCAGTCCTCCTGCCCCCTCACTCTGCCACATGCAGCCGCAGTGCTCATTTTAGAAGAATCCCCGTGTGCTGGAGAGCAGGCCTGCTGCCTGCTCGGTGCTCTCTGTGTTCCTGGCTGGTAAGAAATGGGTGCTCAGGAAGGAGCTGCTTGCTGCACTTGAGCTTGGGTTTCTTTCAAAATGAGATTGCCTCTTCAGTGAACCCTTGAGCAGCTATTGAGTCTTATGAACCAGTCCTTGATTTCAAAATTTCTTTGAGTTCTCATGAATGTGGTGAGCTACCATGCAGTGTACTTGGAAACAGTCCAGTTTGGTTCTAAAGAGAAAAGGGAAGAGGAAGGGCGGAAGATCATGTGATCTAGTTGGTTTGGGACCTTGGAAGAGACAGGATTGTCTGAGGGGAACACCAAATGGAGAATCCAGTATCATACACATTGCTCCTGAGAGGGGACCGTACAGAAAACACATCCTGTGCCCATGCCAGGCCAACAGAGTCAAAAGCCCTACGAGTAGGGACCGAGACTTCTTTGTGGTTTAGTTTGCCAGGTTTGGGGAGCACTGCCATAGCCGTTTTCCAGGCCCAAGAAGAGAAAGCAATTCCCCATGTTACTCCCAGGGCTAGTCAGTGACCAAGGCCAGCCTTAGGTTCAGATGACACTCAGCCAATACAGGGTCTTCCCAAGGTTATCCCAGTCCCCTGGTTCTCTACTGGCTGAAGAGCAAGGGCAAATGATTATAGAGAGCATCCTGACCTTAAAGGACTGTTGTGGGGTTAAGCTAGTTAAAAGATGTTCTGTTCTGTTCACTGTGTCCTTTACTGGCAGTCTGTTCTGCAGACAACTGAAACGCTGCTAAATTAAGCCATTTTTCAGGGAGGTCTGAGTCATCTAGTGGCAGCTGTCGGTGCCTCGCTGGAGGTGCTTTGATCATTGTTGTCTAAATGCACACATTAGTCCTGGGCAGCAGTGTGTGGGGCTGTGCTAGGGACTCACTGAGATAATGGGCTCAGCCCTTGAGGAATCAAGGAAGCCCAAAGGCTCATGAGTTTCTCTCAGGGCAGGAGAAGACAGGGAAGCCACATATTTTAGCACCAGCAATCCGGTCTCAGCTAGGAAGAGCTTGAATGTATCCTGCCTGCCCAGTTAATATAGAGAAGGGAAGTACCTCACTCAGGTCACATGGGAATTCGGGAGCAGATGGCAGGACACAGCAGAGCAGAATTGGTTTCCTCAAGGGAGTTTCCTCTATTCAATCAGGAAGCTTTCATTAAGAGTTGTCATTTCAAGGACATCTGGAAATGAGGTCTGAGAAGCCAGCCCAAAGCACAGTGACCATGGGTGTATGTTTGAGAAGTATGGTGTACAAAAGAAGAAACAAAAATGCATTAACCTATGTTGTAAAGCAGTGTGTTTAACTGATTTAGACCATGCCGGGGGGGGGGGGGAATCAGAGTAGAAATCTGGAGAGGCCAGAAGTCACCAAACAGTGGCCAGTGACAGCATTCTCATGGGTCTTACTGACATGACTGGGTGGTCGAAAGTGGTTCGGGAGGGTTAAAGTCACTGCCATCATTCCTGAACAGCCATGTCATGCCATGTCTAGCATGTTGCATAAAATGTCTTTTTTTCCTCAGAACAGCTCTTCAGACAGGTGGTTTCCTCCAAGCCAGTGTCCTGTGCCAGTGAATGCCCACTCAGACTTGGGTGGCTTTCTCAAAAGCACAAGGCATTCTGGAGACAGAGTTCACACTTGCTGGTTCCTTCCTTGAGGCCTCTCTCAGGGTATTGAGGGGGAATGTTAGGGAGAGCCATAGGAGATCACGGAAAGCTTCTATCTAGGCCTGCAAACAAAGGGGGATAAAATGGTAGCTGTGGGTGGGGTCATACTGATTAGAAAGAGCAAGAAAATAATGCAAGTTTTTGCCATTGTCTCACCCGATGCTTAAGGAAGAACAAATTGACAGGAAGTTACTTACTTGGCAGTGATTGACCTGGAGACATGACCCACCGAGTTACAGAAAAGAAAGGCTCCTCAAGAAGAAAGATGTCATATAATAAACTTTACTGGTGAATTGGAGTGTTTAACATTGCAATGCCCAACCAAAGTTGAAAGGTAAAAGCAGATTAATATGTTGGTATGTCCTCTCAATAGATGATAGTACGGCATCCCGTGACCTAGGGTCTCACAAAATCTGCCACAGGCCTGTGTGCATCGGGCACTGGAATAGGGTGGTAGATCACGGATGTGAGAGGATATAGCTAGGAATGGAAAGATTGAAAACTACGGGAAGCTGTGTGCTATCATGCCAGCCTTACAGTGGAGGGAGAGCAGGGGAATTAAGCCTGGCAGGGCCCAGGGTTCTGTAAGAATGGATCATTAATGTTTTTTAAAAGATGAGAAAAGCAGCTTTTAGGCAGGAAGCAAAGCAAACACATCTAGTATCCTGGAATCCAAGGAAGGGGGAGAAGGACTTGGCTGTGCTGGGTACACTGGTCAGTTATTCATTAGACCTGCCAGTTAAGCTTCCCACATACACGTGAAGAAAAGGGGCACTGAGTGCAGAGATGGGCAGGGCACAGGTAGGATTTGCCCAGGCCTCACTCTGAACCATGGCTTCTATGCCCCTACTGCCTCAGCTAGACTGGAGAAGAGTAAGGAAGACTTGACAGGAACAGAGCCAGAAGCTGTGGAAAGACCAGGGTCAGCGTCTGAGAACCAGTGGGAGCCCGAGGTCTTAATGCTGCAGAGTTGACATGACCAAAGCTGGCCACAAGGAAATTTGTATGCTTGGGCTCACATCCCTTTGCCATGTGTGGCATTGTGCTGCCCAGTGTGTGGAAGCGTGAATATTAGTCACCCGGGAATGATGGGAATGGTGGGGAGTCTACTCTCCCCAAACTAGTACTCTGTAGCCTTTGTGTCTGGAAATGTCCCATGTGACAACCCCATATCCTGTCTGTTTACCCTCTCCAGTGACATGGGCTGCCTGCTGTTGATGAACTGTGACTTAGTGTGAATCATGTAATTGGTAGAAAACAATTACCTTTGACAAAACTAGGTTACCTGTGTGAGATCTTTGTACTCTTGAGGTGAGAGGAGACAGATGGGTAGAGGTTTGTCTCAGAATAGGCTAAAGTGCTTCACCTCACTGGGAACATAGATTCCAGCCCCTGAATTCAGTTGTGCTCTTACTGCTGACTTGAAACCGTGCTCCCCCTCTAAGTATGGGACGTGTCTAAACATAATTCCTCTCTGTCGTCCACTGGTTCTTGTAACACAGTTCCCAGAATGTTGGAATAACCGCATTGCACCTACATGCAGTACTTGGGTAACTACCTCTGTTGCTCAATCTACTTAATATTGGTCACAGTGAAACATGTTTTCATCACTTGAGATCCAAATTTTATTTGCCAGGTTACTAATGGCCATTTATTTCTGTAACATAAATTAGAATGTTGTGCAAGTTTGGCTTAGCAGCAGGTTGACTCTTGAAGTCCCAGGCTTCCCATGGGCTCAGTGTAAGGAGTTGTTTGAGTCGACTTAGCCAAATACCCACAAAAACTTTGTCTGCTTTTTTATTTATTTATATTTATTTATTTAAGATGGTCTGATGGTGACTATAAAGGCTTTAAGACTGGAGTGGGTTTGTAGAGTCTGGAGTCCACCCTCCTGCCGGTCTCATTTACTTTTCACATTGGAGAAGAAACAGTGTCAAGAGCAGAGCGCGGGGGACATACCTTCCCAGGTCACAAAGCCATTGAGGTCAGGGCTTTCAGGTCCTTGCACTTGTCCCTCCTGCGTGCTGCTAGTAAAGGCTGTCTGACCCAAAGGCTATCTGTTGTCACTGTCGGACAGAGGGGGAAGCAAAGCCTGCCTGTAAGGCAAAGGCTCTTGAGACTAGTTTCCACATGCTAGGGTCGACAGAAGCCAGGTTTCCTACTACAGCAGCTCCCAAAGCCCCCTCAGCTTGACTTCTCCCCTCACTTATCTTTTGAAAAGCTGGGTTCCCTTTTCACTTAGAATGAAAGCCTTGCTTGTTCTGACTGCAGCGTGTACATCCCTATTGCACTGAAACTCCCCAAGTCCAGCCAAAGCCCCTCGATGATCCACTTCTCACTTCATTAGCAATGGCAGTGAGCATTTTACCAGAGCCATGAAGGTGATATGGAAAAGAAAGGGCAAGTTAGCAATTACATAGTTACATAGTTAACACGGTACGAGATCAAAGCCTGCGTTATAATATCCTGAGTGCTGCAGACTTCCTGTGCCTGCCTTCAGACTGTCTGTCCTTTCTAAATACAGTGCCTGTCATCAGTAGTGGGGTTTTAAATGAATTAATAAGTAGTATGTGATGAGAAGTGAGGGCCATGGAAATGTTTGTGATAGGGCATCATGTGGCTTCAGACACCTTGGGATCTGAATTCAGAAAAAGGGTTTTACAAAGATTCCCACAAAAAGGTAATTACAGCTCTAGACTGAGATTCACAGCTGACATGAAGGTCAAGGATGAGCAGACAGGCTGGGAGAACACAGAGTACCTCATCCCAAGATTGGACTGACCCTGGGGAAATGTTATCAGAATGTTGTGTGTAACTCCCAAGCAGAGGTACATTTTAGATGGCACCTGGTGCCCAGCTGCTCTGGAGTCTCCAGCAGTGTCCGGTTTCCTTCTGGTTTGCCTGCTGTCCTATCCATGCCATGGTTTGTCTCCCCCAGCCTCAAATGTCTCCCAGTGCTTTCCCTTGAGCCCCTACGATGCTTAGTGGCCTTTCCTCCCAGGAGTCTTGCTAGAGTTCACAGGACACATGCCACATGTTGTCATGGCACCATCTGTCTCAGCACAAGGCAGCGAACTCTTGTCTTACTTAGTGCTTGCAGGGCCTCCCAAGAGTGTCAGGAACTTACCTCAGCAGGGATGTGAGGAAGGAAACCAGCATGTTTCTGTATGCTGACATTCTACGGGCATTTGAAGAATCAGTGGTGAGAAAATCTCTTGGATGCTTTGGTTGCTGATGTAATTAACACCAGGGCTTTGTACACATCATGGGAGTGACTGTCCTTGTACCCATCATGAAAAATGTCAGGGTGGCAGCGCCTGCCCCACAGGTTTCCGTGCACTCACTCAGCTCAGCTCCTTTTCCCTTGGGTAACTCACAGCATGCATCACTGTCCCTTCTGTCATCACTATCTGAGGCCTCCCTGAGTGCTCCCCATGTCAGAGCTCCCCATTCTCCGTGTGCTCCCCACACTGTGCCTGTGCTGTGCCACAGGATGCCTTCCCTGCCTGGCTCAGCCCTGCCTTCTGTGCCAAGACACTTGAAAGTTACATGGATCATACCCTGGGCTCCTAAATGAGGAAGAGAAAATCAATTTTCTTTAAGTTTTACTTGACCATCTTTCTGGTTTAGTCTTGGTTATCAGTTCACAGGGAGAATACTCCAAGACGCCATGATAAAATTAAACTAAATGCTGAGCCAAGCACGATGCCACATGCCCATCATTTTAGTAGTGGGGAGACTGAGGCAGGAGTTCAAGGTCAGCCCCAAATATGTGGTGAATTCACAACCAGCCTCGACAAGACCCTGCCTCAAGAAAGAAAAAAGAAAAACAGAGAAAACTAATAACTCTGCAACGCCTCTCAGCATGGTTGACTGAGTTGAATTCCATTTCAGTATTAATTCTCGAAAATAAAACTGTATTTTAGGATTCTTCATCTGTGACTTTACCATCCATGAGACCGTGTTTGACTGGTCCATTCTCTCTGCTTTGATCTCCTTAGCAGCTGACTCAGACTTTTGGAATGAAACAGTCATGGGCTTTTTTATCATTAGTTCTTTTTTTTTTTTTCTTTTACTATTTAATTTAGAATTAGAACAAGATGATAAAATTAGAAACAAGAGGCCTCTGTGTGTCATCAAGTAACCTAGCCTACTTTGGATAACAGAAATAAATTCGCCTTAGATACTTGCCAGCTTGTTTGGGCCAACGTTGTTAAGATGAATGGCCTTGAGTCTGTGCTGTGTGAGAAGCCATCTCTCCCTTAGAGTTCTTCCTGACAATTAAAATTTCCCTCTTCTTAATTTCATCCCAGCGCTCCTAATTATGACCCTGTAATTAGTGTGCTGATTACATCCCTGTGCAATTTCTCTGCCTCCTTGATGTTCACCCTTCATTTATTTTTAGTGCGCCTCTTCTCTTTGCTTCTGAAGCCCCTGCCTACCTGACCCCCACAGGGCTTCTAGCTCAGGGCTCAGAGGAAGGGAAGCTTGCCCCGTCACCTCCAGTTGCCCCTCCAGATTTACTTGTTTTTGTCATGAACACCACGTGTTATAGCTGACGAAGAGAATTGCACTCTGGGGAACTTGAGAGCTATGGTATAGCCTTGTCCCTCTACCATGTAGGGTATATCTACTCATTGCTGCATCAGAATGATCCAGATTTTGCCCAACACTCCACTAGGAATTACTCGCCTGTACTCAGCGCCATTACATCCTCATGGTGGCAGTTACCTGGAATCTTCATGGAATTCCTGAAGCAAATTCTTGGGAGCTTTCTCTTCTCACTTTCTCTTTCCTTCCTTCCATTTTCTCGTCCCCACTTACCAGCAGGCTGTCCACTCAACAGCAATACTGTCTTCTGTGGTGTAGGACCACAGGCACCCAGATTTAAGAGCTAGACACCCACAGGTTTGAAGACAGAAAGACACACCAGCCAGTCAGCCTCCTTTTTGAGAAACCGTCCCCAGAGTCCTCATGCTTTGTTTTGTTTTGTTTTGTTTTGTTTTGTTTTGTTTTGTTTTGTTTTGTTTTTCCGGCTTTGCTGCTACTTCATCCATTTACTGGGTCCCACACCCCTCCTTGTTAGAGGGTAAGGTGTGTTACTTCGTCTTCCGAGCAGCCTAATGAGCTAGAGAAGACAGCACACACGGGGAACCCCATTCAAAGTTGATGGCAGAGGCAGCCAGTGGTTCTGGGGCCCGGACTCAGCACCCTCACTCCCACCCCACCCCCATGCCCCAAGTGTATGCCTATAGGAAATGTGTCTCCCTTCTCTGCACAAGACCTATAGAATGAGCAGAGCATCTGGAAGCCACCAGGGACCCTGTAAGGGTGCAGTCCACATCCTGCCACAGACCTCCCGCCTGGGTACCATCCCAGGGAATCTAAAGATGAGTAAAAGCTGGCCCGGCCCTGGAGAGGCTTACAGGGTGTGTGGGAAAACAGTGGCGTAAAGACTGAAGGATGTGTTTACCTGCCCCCAGTGGAAGATGGGGGTCTCCAGAGGATTCCTGAGTGAGTTCTCCAGAGAAGGCAGAACCTTCTAGAATGCTTCCCTGGACTCCTCTTGCTTCCTTCCTTCTGTGCGACTATGTTCCCATGCTTGCCCCACTATCATCACCTGTCTGGAATCTGTAGGTTTGCAGTGGTCAGGTTTGCTCTCCCTGACGTTTCTCGGAACGAGTTCGAGAAAGATTGACTGTTCCGTGCTAAGCATATTGGGAAGCCCCGTGAAAGTAATGAAGTTTTAGTGTGACTTCTTCATGTTTACAAAATGAACAAATGACTCACATCTATTGTATATATTCACCAGAGCCATGTCCTTAGCTGATCCTTATGAAGTCCTGTGTCTTCCTGTGCATGGGAGGAAGGTTTAAAGGAGGCTGGCAAGTGGGGGTGGGGCAGAGGAAAGTCTTATGGACGAGGCTAAGTTTAGGAAGCTTCATCAGTGGGTGCTCTTATGGGTTCTTCAGTCCATCACTCTCATGTGCTCCTGTCTTCCTCCCTCCTCCCTCTCCTTACCCTCTCTGACTTTAATTTTATCTTGTCCATTCGTCAGCCGAAGTTTCCCTTTAGGAAGGATGTTTATTGTTAGACTAACTTCAGACAGAGCTGTGCAAACTAAAGGCATAGTCTGGGTGTTACACTAGCTTAGGAGGTCCTGCCCTGATGACCTAGACACTGGGTCATCAGGAGCCAACCCATCTGTGGGTAGCTTTGCTGACATTACGGTGTTGTTAGGCCTCATTAGATTTGTACCCTCAAGCTTTGGCATTTTAAATTTTCTTCCTAGGCTTAACCAATGCCAGCACTCTCAACAGCAGAGGTAGGCAGGACTTGGCTAAAAATATAAAAATAAAAACTTTCTTCCATAATAAATATGCTTTGGGAGTTGATCTCCTGGCTTTAAAAAGAAAAAAAAAAATGTAAGTACATTGCTATACAATA
Organism: Mus pahari; assembly: GCF_900095145.1. NCBI lineage: Eukaryota > Metazoa > Chordata > Mammalia > Rodentia > Muridae > Mus > Mus pahari. The sequence continues at coordinate 25,401,390 of NC_034606.1, forward strand.
AGGAAGTTGGGGGTTGTACTCGGTTAGTTGGTTTGGGTTTGCTTATTTTGTTTATATTTTATGAGGGGTTGTTTTGAGACAACTTTACTGTGTAGCCCAGGCTAACCTCGAACTCTTTTTTTTTTTTTTTTTAAATATGTGTGTTTTAAGTATATGTATACCGTGTGTATGCCTGGTCCTGTTGGAGGTCATAAAAGGGCATTGGCTCCTCCTAGAACTGGAGTTCTGAACCACCGTAGGTTCTGGGTCCAACCTGGCTTGTTTGCAAAAGCAACAACTGTTCACAGCTTGCTCTTCCTGTCTCGGCCTATTGAGTGCTGGGATTACAAGCATGTTTGTTGAATAGTGTCTCATATGTAGCCCAGGCTGGCCTCAGACCTGTAGCAATTCTCCTGCTTCAGCTTTCAGAGTGCTGGGATTATAGGTGTGAGCCACCACACATGACTCGAAAATCAGCCTTGTTTTCTTTTATTTTTTTTTTTCAAGACAGGGTTTCTCTGTGTAGCCCTGGCTGCCAGGGAACTCACTCTGTAGACCAGGTTGGCCCTAACTCACAGAGATCCACCTGCCTCTGCCTTCTGAGTGCTGGGATTAAAGGTGTGTGCCACCACTGCCTGGCTTCAAAAATCAGTCTTAACACTCTTTAGCAAAAAGGTATAAAAAGGAAACATGAAATAAAGGGGGCTGGAGAGACAGTTCAGTGACTGAGAACACTCATCACTTTTTCTTTATTAGATATTTTCTTCACTTACATTTCAAATGCTATCCCCTTTCCTAGTTTCCTCTCTGAAAATCCCCTATACCCTCCCTCTGCCCTGTTCCCCAACCCACCCACTCCTGCTTCCTGGCCCTGGCATTCCCTATACTGGGGCATATAATCTTAGCAAGACCAAGGGCCTCTCCTCTCATCCTCTGCTACATATGCAGCTAGAGACATGAGCTCTGGGGGTACTGGTTAGTTCACATTGTTGTTCCTCCTATAGGGTTGCAGACCCCTTCAGCTCCTTCAGTACTTTCTCTAGTTCCTTCATTGGGGACCCTGTGGTCCATCCAATAGATGACTGTAAGTATCCACTTCTGTATTTTCCAGGCACTGGCATAGCCTCACAGGAGACAGCTATATCACGGTCCTGTCAGCAAAATCTTGTTGGCATATGCAATAGTATCTGGGTTTGGTGGTTGTTTATGGGATGGATCCCCGGGTGAGGCAATCTCTGGATGGTCCTTCCTTCAGTCTCAGCTCCAAACTTTGTCTCTGTAACTCCTTCCATGGCTATTTTGTTCCCCATTCTAAAAAAGGAACGAAATATCCGCACCTTGGTCTTCCTTCTTCTTGGGTTTCATGTGTTTTGCAAATTGTATCTTGGGTATTCTAAGTTTCTAGGCTAATATCCAATTATCAGTTAGTGCATATCATGTGAGTTCTTTTGTGATTGGGTTACCTCACTTAGGATGATATCCTCCAGATCCATCCATTTGTCTAAGAATTCCATGAATTCATTGTTTTTAATAGCTGAGTAGTACTCCATTGTGTAAATGTACCACATTTTCTGTATCCATTCTTCTGTTGAGTGACATCTAGGTTCTTTCCAGCTTCTGGCGATTATAAATAAGGCTGCTATGAACATAGTGGAGCATGTGTCCTTATTACAAGTTGGGACATCTTCTGGGTATATGCTCAGGAGAGGTATTGCTGGATCTTCCTGTAGTATTATGTCCAATTTTCTGAGGAACCACCATACTGATTTCCAGAGTGGTTATACCAGCTTACAATCCCACCAGCAATGGAGGAATGTTCCTCTTTCTCCACATCCTCGCCAGCATCTGCTGTCACCTGAATTATTGATCTTAGCCATTCTGACTGGTGAAATCTCAGGTTTGTTTTTATTTGCTTTTCCCTTATGATTAAGGATGTTGAACATTTTTTCAGGTGCTTCTCAGCCATTCAGTATTTCTCAGTTGAATTCTTTGTTTAGCTCAGTAGCCCATTATTTAATAGGGTTATTTGGTTTTCTGGAGTCCAACTTCTTGAGTTCTTTATATATATTNGATATTAGTCCCCTATCAGATTTAGAATTGGTAAATATCTTTTCCCAATCTGTTGGTCATGTTTTTGTCTTCTTGACAGTGTCCTTTGCCTTACAAAAGCTTTGCAATTTTGTAAGGTCCAATTTGTTGATCCTTGATCTTACAGCACAAGCCATTGCTGTTCTGTTCAGGAATTTTTCCCCTGTGCCCATATCTTCGAGGCTTTTCCCCACTTTCTCCTCTATAAGTTTCAGTGTCTCTGGTTTTATGTGGAATTCCTTGATTCACTTAGACTTGAGCTTTGTACAAGGAGATAAGAATGGATCAATTTGCAATCTTCTACATGGTAACCGCCAGTTGAGCCAGGACCATTTGTTGAAAAATACTGTCTTTTTTTACATTGGATGGTTGTAGCTCCTTTGTCAAAGATCAAGTGACCATAGGTGTGTGGGTTCATTTCTGGGTCTTCAATTCTATTCCATTAATCTATCTGTCTGTCGCTGTACCAGTACCATGCAGTTTTTATCACAATTGCTTTGTAGTACAGCTTGAGGTCGGGGATGGTAATTCCACCAGAGGTTCTTTTATTGTTTTTGCTATCCTACCTTTTTTTTTTTTTTTTTTGGGGGGGGGGGTGGTTTGGTTTTTTTTTTTTTTTTTTTTTTTTTTTTTGTTATTCCAGATGAATTTGCAAATTGCCCTTTCTAACTCTGTGAGGAATTGAGTTGGAATTTTGATGGGGATTGCATTGAATCTGTAGATTGCTCTTGGCAAGATAGCCATTTTTAGTCCTGCCAATCCATGAGCATGGGAGATATTTCCATCTTCTGAGATCTTCTTCAATTTCTTTCTTTAGGGGTTTGAAGTTCTTGTCGTACAGATATTTCACTTCCTTAGTTAGAGTTACACCAAGGTATTTTATATTATATTATTTGTGACTATTGTGACTCATCACTTTTACAGAGGACCTGGGTTCAATCCCAGGACCCACATGGTGACTAACAACTACCCATATCCCAGTTGCAGGGCTCAGGCACCCTCCAACCTCTGTGGCCACAGGTATGTATGAGCATATGCGAGGGCAAAATAACAGTAATCACAATAGCGTTGTAAAGGAGGCATAAACATATATAGTCACTACTAAGGATCTGTGGCATTCCCAACCATCACACTGGGTATTTCTGATGACACTCAGTAAATCTGGGATCTTCAAGGAAGTTTGTGCTTGTCTTGCTAGCCTCAGAACTGCACTGAACATTGATGGATGTGACTGGCTCTGCCACAAGTGCACTTCTTAACTCTCTTGCTGCCTGTTTCCTAAAATACCCACCTTAAGGATTATGATTTATGTTTCGCTCTGAGAAGCTGTATAAATCAAACCATAGTATTAAGGTTAGCTTTATTCCCTTCCTCGATTCTCCTGGTCTGTATTGCCATTTGATTGGTGTTTTGTGTGGTCTTAATAAGAATGGTTACTCCAGCCGGAGTGGTGCATTAGAACCGAGTGGTGAGTGGAACCGAGTGGTGAGTAGAATGGTTTGATAGATAAGAATCGGAAGGTGTGACCTTGCTGGAGGAAGTGTGTCTTTGGGGGTGGGTTTGGACTTTCAAAAGTGCATGCTAGAGCCAGTCCACTCTCTGCCTATACATCAGGATGTAGATCTCAACTGCTTCTCCAGCACCATGCCTTCTGCCATGTTCCCTCCTCATAATGATGATGGTGGTGCCAGTAAAGGTGGTGGTGGTGATGGTGGTGGTGGCGGCGGTGGTGACCTAACCCCTGATAAGCAGGCCCCTGATTAAATCCCTTTTTCTTGTGTCTCTTCACAGCAACAGGACAGTGACTAAGACACGTGGGTGAATTGATTCTCTCAAATAATTTTTTTTTTTATTATGTTTAGGTAGGGGCNTTGAATTCCCAATCTTTCCAAGACTTCTATCATGAAGGGGTGTTGTATTTTAAAGATTTACTTATTTATTTATTATATGTAATTACACTGTAGCTGACTTCAGACACTCCAGAAGAAGGCATCAGATCTTGTTACGGATGGTTGTGAGCCACCATATGGTTGCTGGGATTTGAACTCAGGACCTTTGGAAGAGCAGACGGTGCTCTTACCCACTGAGCCATCTCACCAGCCCCTCTCTCAAATAATTAATCAATTCAATGATATGGATAAAACTTCAGTGTGCTATCTTATAGGATAGAAAATATTAGGGGTTCAATTATGTCATAATCCTAGTCCTCCTGAAAATTAAAACACTGCATTCATAAAGTTGGGAGTTTATAAGTCTTGGTTTCTTTTCTAAACAGTTTGGTCTTGGGACGTCATTTCATCTTGTTTCAGTTTGACCGGTGGAATGAATGTGGCCACTGCTACCATCGATCCCACCAGCCTTGTAACTATTGCTTGGTCTTATGAAAAGTCTGGAAAAATCTGAGAAATTATTGCTGATTCCCATGCTGATGGTCAAATTTATAGTAATCATGTCTCCTGCTCATGATGGACCACACATTTCATATTTTCTTTATATGTTTCCTCTCTGCCATTTAATTTCTTTTTACATTTTTAATATTTTTATATGTATTTTTGAGTGCTTCAGCGTGGGAGGGTCATATGCATAAATCTTGATGCCAGAGGACAGCTTGTGGGGCCAGCTCTCCTCTTCCACCAGGTGGGTGTCTAGGAATTAGCTCCGATGTTCAGGCTGGAGCCCAGGAGACCTGCCTCAAAAAGGAAAAAACGTTACAAGTTCCTGTGCTGTGGCTTAGTTAACTTCAGTCTGCCACTGGGGTGGGATTCAGGAATAGAGCATTTGCTCGGCGCTACAAAGAGTAAAAATCCTGAGTCTGGAAGCTGAAGAGATGGCTTAGTGGTTACTAATACAAACTTCTCTTGCAGGGGGCCCGGGTTCATTTCCCAGTACCTGTGTTGGGCAACTCAGGACCCTATGACTCCAGTTCTAGAGGGGCTGATGGTGCCCTCTTCTTGGCCTGCACTGTCATGCACAAACCTACATATACATATGCACGTGATTTAAAATAATACCCTTTAAATTCTCTATCAAGTACCCATCTTTTGGTGCTCTTATACTAGCTCCTGGCATTAAGTATCTTCAGTTGTACTTTTCTCTACCTTGGTAAATGGAACAAGGTTAAAGCAGTCAACATATTTATAAGACTGATTATTGTATGGTTCTCTGGCTATGGATACTCTGGGGCAAAAGAAGAGAATCGGGATTTGTGTAAGTCCATACGCTGGTGTTTACTTTTGAAATACGACATCCAACTTTTGGGCATTTGATTCTGGCAGAGTGGCATGCCATGAAGAACGTGCAGTCATATGGCCTGGGTGATGTCATATGGCTCTCTGACAGTAAGACGAAGAAGCTGTCCTCTAAAGTAATTGCCTTCCAAATGTCTTTTGTTTTAGTTATACTTGGGAGCTTACACCTGTAATCCGAGTGGTCAGGAGCCACACATTCAAGGCCAATTTGGGTGACATAGCAAGTCCCAGGCAAGCCCCTGCCTCAAAACAAGCAACAAATCTTGTCTTCTTGGGTCTATGGGTATGTGGCTAAGAAGTGAGCACCTGCCTTGCAGGTCTGAGGCCCTGGATTTGACCTCTGCAGGGGTTCAGGAGAATCAGTTTAATCAGCTGTACTGAAAGCAGCTCCTGCTTCAGCAGCCAGGCCTTCACGAACCTCCATGAAGCTCCTGCCTTTTTTTTCCTGGTATGGTGATAGCATAAAGATGAAGGGAGCAGAGTCCCCACCCTAGAGGAATCTGCAGGCTGCTGGGCAAGTGACAATGTGGATACTTGAAGGAGGATGTACTTCTGCTATAGGACCACACCGAAGGAAGACTTGAATTGAGTCTTGAAGAATGTCAGGGATTGGTGGTGGAAAGATGGCGGAGGGAAAGAAGAACATGGCAGATCTGGATAAAACCTAAGCAGTTGGTGTGGGTGCTAGGCTTAGGTTTGAGGAAGGAAGCCATGGGAGATCAGGGTTTTCTAGGTGCCAAGGAAGGAAGTGCCTTGCCCATCAGAGACAGTAATTTTAGCACAGTCTAGCTGGGGTCTAAAGAGTAGATAGGAACAATGGGTGATAAAGAGCATAATGCGGGGAAACAGGACCTGCAGAGAGCTTGACTTGGGAGAGCAGCACTGAGTGAGAAAGATGAACCAGAACGGACAGTTTTAAGAGTGGATGACATCAGTAGGGTGACTCGACTGTCCTCATACCTGGCACCTGGTACTTAGCAGCCTCTAATATAATATAAGAACAGATAGAAAGATGAAGCAAGATGTGGTGGTACATGCCTGTAGTCGCAGCACTCAGGAGGCTGAAGATCACTGTAGACTCAAGGCTGCATACACATAAGTAGACAGCCTGTCCTCACTACACAACAAGACTGTCTCCATGACAGACAAGATGATGAGCCTGAAGAGGATTTCTTCCAGTCTTTCCTTTCAGGAGACTTTTCTGTAAACCTTCATAATTGAGAGTTGTAAACATACCTTCATGGTGATAACTAATCCACGTTTTCTTGTTAGGTGGAGTGTGTATATGTCTGTTTATTGCTCAAAACAAGGAATTTGAGTGTGTGCTTTGGATTCCCTACTCTTGGTTGGTGACCTGGAAATGACCACCATATATCTCTCTCTCTCTCTCTCTCTCTCTCTCTCTCTCTCTCTCTCTCTCTCTCTTGAGACAGGGTTTCTCTGTATAGCCCTGGCTGTCCTGGAACTCACTCTGTAGACCAGGCTGGCCTCGAACTCAGAAATCCGCCTGCCTCTGCCTCCCAAGTGCTGGGATTAAAGGCGTGCACCACCACGCCCGGCCACACCTCTCTTTTACAAAGTACAAATACAAACACTGCGTGTGGTGATGTTTTTCAAATCTTTCTGCATGAGATAGCATAGCCAAGTCTCACTGGATAGGTTCACCCCACCAGTTAAATGCACTGCGTGTTGATAGTTTTTTAAAAGCTCTATTTTGACAATATTTAATAGATGAAAGCAAAATAATATGTGATATCAGCTGAAGACAAAAGACATATGTAGCCCATTAGTAGATATAAGAGTAAATGGAAATAAGTATTATTATTAAGATGTTGGCTCATTTCTAGGAATGATCTGAAACTCCTCACTCTTTTCCTTCAAGATAATCAACCATATGTCGAAAGAGCCAGGGAAAGCAGGCAGCATATTGAAGATGTTGACAGTGCTGTGTCAGCAAATTGCACATGCCAGGCTAATTTAAGCCTCCCTGTTCCCTAGGGCATGGAAGGGTTTGTCCCATGTAGAACCCCATTTTGCAAGTTCTTTGGAATGATTAACTGACCTTGCATATGTTATAGGTACACACTGAATGCTCTCTTAATGCGAATTTGAGTGATAATGTTAATAAGCACTATAATACTCACTTGCTTTTTGCCAGGCACCATTCTGAGAACATTTCCTAGTCAGCCATGATGTCCCACACCTGTAATCTCAGCATTTAGGAGATGGAGAAAGTTCAAGGAAGAGTCATTGAGGTGTCCTGTAACCTACACATGCACTGTACATATGTGTGTGCACATGTACAGGTACACACACGCACATGATAAATCTAAAAACAAATGTAAGAGTTCTAAGCTAGCCCCAGCCCAGGCTACCCGAGGCCATCCCATCTCAAAAGCCACACCAGTAACACCAAAGCCTTTTTCTATGCCCACTCGTTTAGTCCTCGTATAGTTCCATGAAATAAACATCACTATTAGCCCGTCTTACTGCTGAGGGATTGAGGCAAAGAAAGCTGAGATAACCTGCCAAGGAGTACTAGCTAATTGAGCAAGGCAGGTCCAAGCAGGCTCTTTCCAGATCTCACGGTCTTAACTACTGTAATTCTTGTTGCCTGGCATCCTTCCCGCTTATCACACCTTCCCGAGGAGCGTGACTTAGTCACCATCTTCATGAGACGCTTCACCTCCACAGCCCTCCTCTCCTCACCTCTAGGGATGCTTCGGTACAGGACTGACAGGGGTATTTGTACCAGGTTCCATCTTGTGACTGCACTACAGCCATCTATCCACAAGGAACCTTCAGGGTCTCTGCTGAGACGTTGCAGTCCTATAAAAACCACACACAGGAGGAAGGTAAAGCTAAAAGGGAGTGGCATGGAAGGCAAAGAAAGGCCATTGGCTGCTGAGGACTGGGTGAGGTGAGGTAGGATGCAGTGGGTGGGTCAAGATGGCTTCTCCAAGTACAGAGAGCAGAGATGACTATAGATTATGGCTGTGTGAAGAGCAGGCGAGTGCCCTTCAGAGAGCATCCTGAGCTGAAGTAGTAGTAAAGGGGATGCTCACATTTAAGGAGGCAGCAGAGTTGGGTTAAAGCGGGGTGTGGGGCTGAGCATCTATAATCCTAGCGTTTGAGAAGTGGAGTCAGAGGAATTGTAAATTGGAGAATTGAATTTGTATGGAAGTTCTGCTTCAAAACCAGAGCATATATTCTTGTTGAAAGGTCTTTATAGTTGAAGCTTATAGGGAAACCACTCTCCTGAGAGGCTCTCTCTCCTGCTCTCTCTTGGGGTCTGCTTTCCAGAGGTGTGCAGCTTTCACAACACCACGAAGCTCTGTGTGTGTGTGTGTGTGTGTGTGTGTGTGTGTGTATCCCTGTGTAACTATGCTCCTCCCATGACAGGATCCCCTGCCTGGTTTAGGATTTTTATATTTTCCAATATAAGGACAATGCCTGGTACATAGTGGTGGTAAAAATAGTGATGATGATTAGCCAAGTGGGATGACTGTGGTCCCAGCACTTAGGAGGCTGGGGCAGGATGGAGAGTTTGAGAGTAGCCTGGGCTGTTCAGCAAGACCCTGTCTCAACAGTCATCATCATCATCATCATCATCATCATCATCATCATATCCATGATAGGATTCAAAGCTGCAGTGTTAGAATTCTATAATATTTATAGAATTATACACACACACATACCTGATAAATAGTTGTTAGAGCCATCTTACATTATAGTTGTTCTAATTTCATTGTGTTACCCTCTGTTCGCTGAATATTTTAGTTGAAATCTAGGTTTGGTGACTTTTTTTTTTATTATTTTTAGTCTTCGCATACATACTGACCAATTTTCCCTCCCTCCAGTCCTCGCAGTCCCCCTCACACACCTCCCCTTTCCCCCAGATCCACTCCTCTCCCCCAGATCCACTCCTC